>NC_081766.1:811700-864200 GCF_963082965.1 Carassius carassius
TCAGGATGAGTTTGTGTCTTCATCAGGTTTGTAGAAATGTGTCACTGCATCAGTGTGTCATCAATGGATGCTCTGCAGTGAATGGGTGCCGTCACAATGAGAGTCTGATAAAAACATCACAATAATCCACAGCACTCCAGTCCATCTGTGAACATCTGGAGAAGACAAAAGATGAAACACATCCAGCATTAAGATGATTTTAACTCAAATAATCCATAATAACACTTCCTCCAGTGAAGAAGTGTTCTGGTCTGAATCAGGAGAGAAATCTGCACAGATCAAGCAGCGTTTAAACAGATCTAAACTAATCTGTGAGAGACGACAGCAGATGCACTTTTTCACTGGAGGAAGTGTTTTTATGGATGATAGACTCTATGTGTTTGAGTTAAAAACATCTGGATCTGTTTCATCTTTTGAGGAAATGAGTTCATTTCTGACTGATGCTGAGTGTGGTTTTATGTGGTAATATCCCAGATCCGTTTCATCATCTGCATGGACTGCATCATCAGCCTCCGAATAAAGAGATGCATCGGATGAAAACCTGCGTGAAGGTGTTTCATGATGCATGAGGAAGCGGTTGCCATGGAGACGTGGTCCTCTGAACAGCCAGTGAGCATTCTGATCCTAATCTGAGATGACAGGCTCCTCTGGTCCTGACGGATCCACGTCTCGATCTGTCCTTCAGCACACAGAGTCACACAGACCTGCTGAATCCAGCACAGAAACGACTGCATGTTTGACGACCTAGTGAGTTCTTCATCTCTTATTTGACCCACTTTCTCACTAAAGATGATCTGGCGTTCGGAGGTCTGGGTGTTTTGTTACAAGTAAAAAAAAAGGATGTTTTAGCCACTACATGGGTTTGTAACATTGACATAATGCTAGAAATAATCACATTTAATATATTCATATACACACTTCTGGAATAGTTTTTTTTATTATTATTATGATTTTGAAAGAGTCTCTTCTGGTCATCAAGGCTGCATTTATTTGATCAAAAATTAAAGTGTAATTTATTTCTGTGATGTACAGCTGTATTTTCATCATCATTACTCCAGTTATTATAGATTCTAATAATATGCATTTTGTACTGTATTTTTGATCAAATGTCCCTCGTTTAATGTGCATCAGAGGGATTTTCTGCTCCAGCGGGTGAAGAAGGTGCATCTGATGTCCTCAAGTGTTTGTGAGGAATCTCTCTCTGAACGTCTGTAGCTGATCTAGCGAAATGAAATGATCATTAACACACTAATCTGTGTGGCTCATCTGTGAGGAGCTCAGTCTTTTCCTGTCCTTCATTAATTCTCGATAGTGATTTAAGAAGCAGACTCTCCAGCAAACCCTCGTGACCCAGAACAGCTGCTGTGCGTCTCACTCGTCCTCCTGTTCTGGACACAGTCTCTCGTCTGACCTCAAGTCTTGCTCATTTGTTCACAGCTCTCCGGGGAATCCGTGGGATTCGTGTGTGAAGCGCCGGAGATCTGTGTGTTACAGCAATTACAAAGAACACTTTATTAATGTCACATTATTAATGATGTTGTGAATCAGATTTAGCATTAACATCCAAGTCTGATGTTCAATTCTCAACATTAAGTGACAGAAAAATAGCAACATATATGAACAGCTAACTTGAAACATTGTATCAAAGTTCCCTCAAAGTAACAAGCAAATGTGAATTCATTTAATAATGTTTTTAAATATGTTATTTATGGAACATTTAATAGATTCTAAGAACGTTTTGCCCATTAAGTAATAAAAATATATTTTAGAATGTTCTCTAGCATTCAATTTACATTTAATCATTTAGCAAACTTACAAATTAGAACAATATTTAAATGTGATTTTTATTAATTAAGACAAGCGTCTAACTAAAACATTCCAGAAAAAACAGTTCCATGAATGATTTAAAAATGATGTTTTTATGCTAACATTTTGAGAATATTAAAGACCAGATAATTCTGAACAAAATTTATAAGTTACTGGAAGAACATAACTTTGAGAGAACCTTGGCAGAACGTTCCAAGAACATTCAAAAGTAACATTACATTAATATTTGCTAAATCATACAAATGTGAGATTCCCTTAATATTCACATAAAAGTTCACATGAAACGTTTTTTGACATTTTGAACATTCAGAAATAAAGTTTTCATAACTTAATGGAAAAGCAAAAATATTAGTGAAAATATATGTTTACATGTTTTTAGCTGGAAATGGTGATTTTAAGTGGCTACACGTTACAACTCCTAGTCCAGGATCAACGTAATGCTTGTCTAGATCAGTGGAAAGACTGCCTCATGTGCACAAATTTAGATTTTCTGATTTTTATAACCAGTGGCTTCCTATAATACCTCTATGGAGGGGAAGAGAAGTATCAGTGTTTGAGTCTCTGAGGGTTAAAAGAGAAACACAAAGTGTGTCGTTCTGCTGATTTATGGATAAGAGCATCTGTTTGTAATTACAGTATTTTGGAGCCGTGTGTGTGTGTGTGTGTGTGTGTGTGTTCATTCAGCTCATTCTTGTGTCCTATAAACTCTAAATATAGTTTTCAAACAGATGCAGAAAAGGTAAATAATTAAGAGCAGCTGAACTTTATTTAAATCTGTTTAATTGATGGAAGCTAAACTAAAATTTAAATGAAAACATAAAATCTAAGAATAAAAACAATTAAAAATTCAAACAATTAATATATAGACATTAAAAAATAACTAATAAAAAGACAAAAAAATAAAATTACTAAAACTTGAACTAAAAATCTAAATTAGAACAAATTCTAATAATAAAAACGAATTCAAACAATTAATAAAAACTATATAGGCATTAAAAAATTAAAATTAAAAATGTAGAAATACAACAAATCACTAAAACATTAATAACAACAAATGAATTCATAATAATAACAAATGAAACTATTTAAATAAAATATAAACATAATTTTTCTGTTTCTTACCTTACAATATAAGGTAATGTGGTTATTTACACTTCAGAAAAATATAAGTGCATTTTTAACAGTATATGGGAAAATCCTGCAAAATAAATCAGAAAAACTATTGTGACGGGGTGAAGAAGCACACGACACGAGGGTCAAGGAAAGTTCCTCGAAGGGTGGATTTTATTGAGGTGGTGTAGGGAAAAATAGCCAACATGAGGGGTTTCCGGTGCTCAGTGCTCAGAAACACAGAGAATTATTAGCTGAGCCTTCTGGAGACATCTCTCACCTCTGTGTTCGACGACGCTGCTTATAAAGCCCGCTTCTGATGGGCTGCAGGTGTGACCGCTCAGCCCGTAATGAGCAGGTGCAGGTGTGTCTGCTCTGTTTCCAGGGCGACGCTGATGAGAGCTCGGGCCACGCATCACACTTACCCCCCCCCCCAAGCGTCGTCCTGTCCCCGTGGAGAAGCGGGGAAACTGGGGGAGGGTGGGGAGTGGAACCTGACAGACCTGCGAAAGCGGACCATATCCTTGAGAGACCGTCGACTTTCACGTTGGCCGTCCCCACTCGGTGTTGTACGGTGAAGTGGAAGTCCTGGAGCGCGAGGAACCACCGAGTCACCCTGGCGTTGATATCCTTCGCTCGGGCCATCCACTGTAGAGGGGCGTGGTCTGTAACCAGGGTGAAGTGGTGGCCGAGGAGGTAGTAGCGGAGCTCTAGGACTGCCCACTTGACTGCCAGTGCCTCCTTCTCGACGGTCGCATACCGTCGCCCCGCTGAGGTCAGCTTCCGGTTGATATAGATGACCGGGTGTTCCTCACCGTAGAGGACAATGGAGAGGACGGCTCCCAACCCGGTATAAGATGCATCCGTGTGCAACAGGAAGGGGCGATTGAAGTCGGGGGCCCTGAGCAAGGGCTCGGAGGTAGCCGTCGAACTCCGAGACTTCGTTCAGGCGGCGGAAGTCGTTGCAGAACCGGATGGTGCCGTCGGGCTTTGGGACCATAACAATGGGGCTGGACCCCACTAGGTCCATTCCGATCCGCTCGAAGGGCACCTCAATGATGGGCACCGGAATTAACGGGCTGGGTGGAGGGGTCCGTGGAGACGTCCGCTGGCAGGTGGGACAGGCCTGACAGAAATGTTTCATCTTGGCCTCCAGGTCCATCCAAAAATGGTCGCGTATGCGTTGGATGGTGTTCTGGGCCCCCAGGTGGCCGGCCATAGGATGGGCCAGTTCCAGCATCGCTCCTGTTTTGGTCCGTGGAACCACCAATAAAGTTTTCTCCTCCCCCCTCCGCTGGGCAACACAGTACAGCAGGCCGTTTTTGACCACGAAGTGAGGTGTTGGGTGGGGTGCCGGTTGGAGGTCCTTCCCATCGGCGACCCTGACTTGGGCCCAGCAGTGTTTGAGGCGGTCGTCCTCGTGCTACTCTCGGGCAAACGCCCCAGCCCCCGTTACCTGCTGAAAGAGGTCATAGTAGAGGTTAGGGTTATGAGGTGCAGACTCACCCTATCTGGGTTCCTACAGTTCCAGGTGGGGCTGACAGGCTGGCTCGCGGAGGCAAAGAGGCGGTTGAACCCCGGCCAATCCCTGCCGAGGGGGACCGGTACCGGCAGATCCTTGACGATGGCCAGGCACCAGGGGGTGCCATGATGGTGACGCGCCGTGCCGGTACTTTTTGAGTATCCATGGAGGAAGGACAAGAGTGACGGCGCTGCCTGAATCAAGGAGGGCGAGGACCGGCCGGCCATTTATCTTCACTTCCGCCCGTGGGGCCCCCTTTGGGGTTTCGGCGTGGACGGCACAGCCTGCCAGCCAAGCACGTCCAGGGGAGTGAGGAGTTTCGGTGGGCATGGGCTCATCCTGTGGCCCGGGAAACGCCGGCCTGCCGACTGGTCGCCCTCTGGCGTGCGTCGCTCCTGGACCACCCTCCGGGGAAAAGGCGGCGCTCGCTCCCCAGCCTCCCGGTGTTGGGTGGCCTCCGCCAGCTCGATGACCTCCACCAGCTCGTCGATGTTGGTGGGGGTGACGAGTGGGGCGGGGCCGAGGGACGTGGGAGCGAGGCCGGTGGAGTGTTTGGAGATGAGCTACACCTGTTCGACCCACCGGTCTCGAGGCCCACGGAGGAGATGGAAGGATATAAAACAGGAGCGACGACAGTGAAGGACGAGAGAGGACCAGGCCTGGACTTTATTTTAGGTTTTGGTTTTATTTTGTGCGCATCAGTCGTCCGTGAGGGGCTGGTGCGCTGTTTTGTGTTTATTTTGAATTATTAAAGTTTCATGTTGATTGTCCGCCGGTTCCCGCCTCCTTCTTCCCAATGATTATGAAGGTTTTATCATTACAGTGGGGTTCCGCATACCGGCCGCCTGCCGGAGAGGGCGGGTAAGGGCCCGTAGAAGGCAGTCTACTACAACGCACTCCGCTACCTGGTGTGCGGTGGGACCCCCGGCCAGTAGCCAATGTTGGGCGAGGCGTGAGAGGTCGGTAACTTGCGCACGGGCGGGCCGCCGTGGGTTATAGGACCAGTCATGAAATAGTTGGGCGGCACCGATGGGCGACAGCCCAACCCGCCCCAAGATTTCCTTTTTCAATTTTTCGTAAGAGCCGCTCCGCTGGGGGGTAAGCATGAAGTACGCCCGTTGCGCTTCTCCCGTCAGCAACGGCGCCACGATCCGTGCCCACTGGTCACTGGGCCACGCCTCCCGGACGGCGATCGCCTCGAACATCTGAAGAAATGTCTCGACGTCATCATGGGCCGTCATCTTTGGGATGAGTTGGGTAGCCTGGGCTCGGGGGTCAGGTAGCGGAGTTTGCAGGGCGGCCGCCATGAGGAGGGCGGCAAGCTCTCGTTCCGTTTCCCCTTGTCGGGAGGCCATGTGCTCCATAATCTGTTGCTGGCGGATGCTCATCTCGGTGAGGTGTTTTAACAGATCCTCCATCGTTGGGGGAGGAGCGCCACCTGGGGACGTGAGAAACAAGCCCGGAAAAAAAACGTCCGTCAATAAACCAAGTGAACGGTTGAACAGTGAACAGTGACGTAGTGGGACCCTGGTCGGTGACTTCTTCACTGTAATGCCCGCATTCTCCACCAGTGTGACGGGGTGAAGAAGCACACGACACGAGGGTCAAGGTAAGTTAGAGTGTAGTGTAGACACATTAAAAACACACAACAAAAAATTTATGAATACCTAAAAACAAAAAGCAATTCAATCAGTTTATAACAACTGACCTAAAAATAATTAAAACCATATAGACATATTTTAAAAACATAACATTTCAAAACGTTAACTCAAATTAAAATTAAATTGGAAAATATACAAATAAAAAATATTAACCAACTTAATTAATAAAAATTATAATAGTATCTGAGACTAAAATAACACTACTTTAGAGGAGAAAAAGTCTCCATTTGTACATCTGGATCAATATTAAACATTTAATTTTCTTTTCTTTTTATGGGTCTTTTCTCTTTTTTAAATAAAATAATGACAGACGTTTTTTTTTGTTTATTTTTGTTTTGCATGTTTACATTGGCCTTCTGTTGAAGAGCTGGGCTGTGTTTGTTTTCAGTGCAGCTTGACTTCAGCTGTTCTGCCGTCTCTTGGCTCATTACTGCAGCATTAATTGTTTTGGCAGCAGCAGCAGCGTCTGATGAAGGTCACAGAGACACTGAATATGAAATGAGAAAAAGACAGGGACATTAAATATGTGCTGATGAGCAGAGACACATCCAGAGAGCAGAGAGAAGAGAGTTTGTGATTACAGATGTTCTCTCAATCTCTCCGGAGAGTGCTCTGAGGGTTAAATATTTTTTCAAAAGCACAGGCCTGGTTTTCATGAACTGAAGACATTTGCTATGACAGGTCACTCAGTTCCCTCAACACACTGGACCATCATAGAGTCTGGACTCAGAGTCAAACTAAACTATTCTACAAGCCGTCGGCTGTTTAGAATCACATTCCAGTACTCAAATTAAAACATTATTCCTAAATGACAGTATTAACCTTCGACACAATAAATCACACAGATAACTGAACTGAGTCAGCTAAAGATCAAAACAAGAGTGAATCATCTTTTGACAGTACTTTATCGACGCTTCAGGTAACGATTACATCGAAATGTGACAGCCTTTTGTTTGAGACGTGATTCATTCTTTCAACCGATTCGTTCAAACACGCAGAGTCACTAGCCGCATTTTCACTGTCGGGCCAGTGCGAGCCAGGGCTTAAACCGGGCCAGGTGGGGCTAATAGCCTCGGGACAGTAGCACCAAGGCCAGAATAGCGCAGGGTTTCCACAGTCAGGGCCTGAAGCTCCGCTGCGCGTCACTAAAACACGCCCTTTACACGCCTCCCAGGAACAACGTCACACAACCTCATCATTTCACCAACAAAAAGAAGTTATCAGAAAACTAAGAATTAAGTCACTGGAACTAGCGTGATCACAAAACGAACATGATAAAAGTGGCCATGTGCTTGTATGCTTTGTTAAATATTCATATTCAAAAGCATCAATGTTTTACTATAGAATACGTGATACATTGATCATAATGAATTAATTGATCAGGACTCAAAATTAAATCACACAGGAATCACACAGAAATAAATGTATTTGTATTCTATTTATTTATTTTAAACGCTTATAAAAATAGCCGGCTTATTCAGTCGAGTCCGTTTCTGGTTATTTGTAGCAGTAGCCTATATACCTCACTTAGAATGAATGATATCTATCATCATTTAGAACCTAACCGCACGAAGTCTTTATGAACGAGTCATTGAATCATTCACTCAAACAAAAAAAGTGAATTAGTTCAAATTTACATTTTTTTCTATGCAAAAAATGTTAAATAGGCTACATTATCTTTCCCCCAGTCATCATTAAAATGTTTTTTTTTTCTGTAGGGTAATTGAGTCTGACATACTAACTACCTCAAAAATGGCGTTAGCTAAACTCTTTACATTAAGTTTTAATTTATATTTTGACATATATTCCCATATTTTGATTCATATGCCATATGCATTTTGTTTATAGCATTTTTAAATAGACTGAAGCAAAGATAGGAAAGACGGGATTGTCATTGTCAAAACTTTAGTAAATGTCATGTTGCTTAGCAGTCTAAAATAAACTTTATTTCCAGAATCATCAGCGAGTCGTTTTCACTACATATAAAAAAAAAACAATTCTCAATTTATTCAAAATATGCAGCTCTATGAAATGATTTGACTTTTATTTTCTTGTAATTATTTGTTACCTCGTTGGATGTTGTTGCTAAGGTGTTGCTATACGGTTCTGGGTGGTTACAAGGGTGTTGCAAAATGCAGATGCTAAGCTGCTCTAAATGTTGATTCTGTATTTGGTTGCTGAGATGTTCTGGGTGGTTGCCAGGGTGTTGCCATGCGGTTGCTGAGGTTTATTTGAGTAGTACTGATGCTATATATGGTTCCTGGGATGTTCTGGTGGTTATTATCTGTTACTTTGTAGGGCTATATTATTAAAATAGTTTAATTCAGTAACCTGCAACTTTGTGGATGCCTGAAAAAAAAAAAAGATATTTCTGCCATCTATACCACATTTCCAGATAAGAAAGAGACCCAATATAGCCATCATTTTTAACATTTCTGTCTGGATTTATTGTTTGATCAATCAAACGCTTTGATATAAAATTGATCTTTCTTAATATATTTTTGTAATTTTTGAGATGATAACTGGACGCCTCTCAATGACACAAACAGTACAGTGAGATCAAGTGTCATCAATGTAGCGAGCTCTTGTTGTGCAGTACGCAGTATGCAGCGCGCGACCCGCTGCTCCGGCCGATGGGCGTGGCCTCACACTGAACCCGAGCTTGATGAAGAAGAGCTGCTGCTCTCCTCCTCCTCAGATGATCAGACGATCAGCAGTGCTGGAGATGACAGAGAGTGATGGAGAAGAGCTACACAGCTTCGGTGAGCACAACCAAACCTTCCTTTGACTTCAGTCAAACACTTGTTAAATCATCGCTCTCTGAGAGGACATTAATAATCGCGTTACAGGCTTTCGTGCGCGTTTTAATGGATATCAGTAGGAAACAAACGGAGAGTAAATGGTGTGATAATGTCTGAAGTGATGAATGTGATTGTTACATTGCCTCATATTGACAGAATGACTGACATAATGTTTCATTGTAAACTCATAGAGTCCTGTTACAATGTTTCAGACATCATTTTGGCGTATGTTTTATTGTTTTGCACATGTTGCTTTTCATCTTTGTGCGCATTTGTGCATGATTTACTCTTTCAGCTGATTCTCTTCAGAAACATTAGAAAAACCGATTGAGGAACAGTAAATCAACAAAAACACTTTCTTAAAGTCTCATTTCAGCAGTTTTGCAAAGAGCGGATCCCAAAGATCTACATCCTCTTGAAATAATTACAGTAAATGACATGAGCACTCATTGTTAAGCTTATTATTATCATGGTTTTAAGCTCAACAGAAGAAAAATGTAATGGAAATCTCTCAAGGTGACCTTAAAGCTACATACTACAGTAGATTGTATTTTGATGTACTCTATATTCAGTCATGCACTGCTTTTTAACTCTGTGCACCACTAGAGCAGAAAAGAAGAACCCAAAAAAATCTCAATTCTGTCATGATTTCCTCGCTGTCTTGGATCTGAACGATTCCTGTGGTGGAATAAGGTTGTGTGAACTATATCCATGTCGGATGTGTTGAAGTCTTTCTTTGAGCTCAGAGGGTGGGTGGTGAAGTGAAGAACATCTAAAAATGCCCGTCCTCATAACAGGGTTGTGGGATTGTTTGGTGTGTCTGGCGCTGGCTTTAAAGCCGTATAGATCGGCTGTAGGGTGGAGTGTGCTGGAGTGTGTGCTTACTGTTCCGCTGTCTATAAACACAGAGACGAGCTTGTGATGAGAAGGAGATGAAGAGGACACGGTGTGTGAAGACACAGACCAGCGGACATTGACCAGGTCCATGATTCATAACTGTTTGCTGATCAGTATCTTCAATCTTTGTATTAAGTCAAGTCACCTTTATTTACATAGCACTTTAAATACACAAAATACATTGCGTCAAAGCAACTGAACAACATTCATTAAGAAAACAGTGTCAATAATGCAAAATGATAGTTAAAGGCATTTCATCATTGGATTCAGTGATGTCATCTCTGTTCAGTTAAATAGTGTCTGTTCATTTATTTGCAATCAAGTCAACGATATCGCTGTAGATGAAGTGTCCCCAACTAAGCAAGCCAGAGGCGACAGCGGCAAGGAACCGAAACTCCATCGGTGACAGAATGGAGAAAAAAACCTTGGGAGAAACCAGGCTCAGTTGGGGGGCCAGTTCTCCTCTGACCAGACGAAACCAGTAGTTCAATTCCAGGATGTAGCAAAGCCAGATTGTGCAGAAGAATCATCTGTTTCCTGTGGTCTTGTCCTGGTGCTCCTCTGAGACAAGGTCTTTACAGGGGATCTGTATCTGGGGCTCTAGTTGTCCTGGTCTCCGCTGTCTTTCAGGGATGTAGAGGTCCTTTCTAGGTGCTGATCCAGCATCTGGTCTGGATACGTACTGGATCCGGGTGATTGCAGTGACCCTCTGATCTGGACACAGACTGGATCTGGTGGCTACGGTGACCTCGGAACAAGAGAGAAACAGACTAATATTAGCGTAGATGCCATTCTTCTAATGATGTAGCAAGTACATAGGGTGTTATGGGAAGTGTTTCCGGTTCCGGTTTACCTAATTAATGCAGCCTAAAAATCCTTTAACGGATTTGGATAATAAAAGCATATTAGTATGTTATGTGTAAGCCAGGTTAAAGAGATGGGTCTTTAATCTAGATTTAAACTGCAAGAGTGTGTCTGCCTCCCGAACAATGTTAGGTAGGTTATTCCAGAGTTTAGGCGCCAAATAGGAAAAGGATCTGCCGCCCGCAGTTGATTTTGATATTCTAGGTATTATCAAATTGCCTGAGTTTTGAGAACGTAGCGGACGTAGAGGATTATAATGTAAAAGGAGCTCATTCAAATACTGAGGCGCTAAACCATTCAGGGCTTTAATAGGAATAAGCAAGATTACTCTAAGACAAGCATTGGGGTAGTTTTTTCTCACTCCAGGACTTAAGGATGTTAAGGATGTTGCTACTGTATGTGTTTGTTGGGATGTTCTGGGTGGTTGCTAGGGTGTTGCTATGCAGTTGCTAAGGTGTTCAGAGTGTTGTTACTGTAAATGCTTTATAGTATGTTCTTGGTGGTTGCTAGGGTGTTGCTATGCAGTTGCTAAGGTGTTCTGAGTGTTGCTACTGTATGTGTTTGTTGGGATGTTCTGGGTGGTTGCTAGGGTGTTGCTATGCAGTTGCTAAGGTGTTCAGAGTGTTGTTACTGTAAATGCTTTATAGTATGTTCTTGGTGGTTGCTAGGGTGTTGCTATGCAGTTGCTAAGATGTTCTGAGTGTTGCTACTGTATGTGGTTGTTGGGGTGTTGTGAGTGGTTGCTAGGGTGTTGCTATGCAGTTGGTTTGGTGTTCTGTGTACCTTCCCTTTAAATATGGAGAGCTACATTGTAAAACTGCAAAATGCTTGTTTAATAAATCTAGAGATCAGACTTATGCCAGATTAATGTGGTTGATTTGGGTTTAATTTCCCACAGGTTGTTGTTGTCATATCATTGTCATTTATTGCTACAGTGTGGACATGTTGAAAGCGCCTGTGAAGCGTCACGACCCCAGTCGGCCCTCACTGATGTTCTCTGAAGGGGGTCTGACTCACGTCTGTCATTCGTAGACGCTGACATTTCCACCGACCGTGTGTCATGACGGTTTTACTGAAGACTTTTCATGCCATGAATTATTCATGCAAACATCACTGTACGGCACGCATAATTCTGAGGGATTAGGCAAATTGAAATCCTGCTTGCAAAGGTGAATAATACATTAGTCAGTGCAATTAGGCGATGTCATCTGCATCTGTAATTGATTACTTGATTGGAATGTGTAAGCAGGTCCGTGAAGCAGTGCATGTGAAATCCATAGACTGTATAAAAACATGGACGTAGTGTCCGTGACGTCACCCATAGACTCCTGAAGTGTGTTTTTGAAGCCTAAAGTGTGTAGAGCGTAAACGCAAAGGAGGAGCAGGGAGGGAACGTATAAAAATGAGAAAAGCCCTGGCCACAGACGCAGCAAGTTACTGCAAAATCCCAGCCATGTTCGCCAGGGAGCAGGTCGTCAGAATTACATTTATATTTACTAGGGATGGGAAGGTTCACTGAAAAAACCGAACCGTTCGGTTCTCCACACACGGTTCGGCACGCGCTGGGACCGCTGTTCAGCTTAAATCTGACAAAGCATCTGTAATATTAACACGTAAAACAAACAAGGTTCAGCTAATATATGTTTCTGTTGATGGATGCGCATTCTGGATTCCCAGACATTACCCTGGGCAAATCATTCACTCTTGTTCAATACTAATACTAACACTGGATCGGTGCATTATTTTAAAGTGACAGTCTTTATATTAATCGAACAGCAACAACAAAGAAAACACTCACTGCTCTTGATTAAAAAGCTTTTGTAACTTTAATAAAGAATAATCTTTTAAGTTATAGTCCAAAATGCAATGTTGTTTAACATTGTCATTCCTTACCTACTTATTTGTATTTTTTTGTATTTTTATTCTTTTATTATGTGTTTTATGTTCTGTCGCTGTCATTCTGTTGTACTGTGGAGCTTCTCTCACGAAAACAAATTGCTCGTATGTGTAAACATAGCTGGCAATAAAGCTCATTCTGATTACTTTATTCAATTTCTGTACCTAAAAACTAATGCAAGACCAACCTAAAGAAAACCTGAAAGTCAGTTTATTTTATTTGTATCTTTACTCTATTGTATTTATTTGTGCTGTTGCTTCTAGTTAGAATATTCTTAATAATATGATAAAATATATATTTTTTGAAAGTGTAGTTTTTCCATGCTACCAGCTTCCAATGAGATCCACCTCAATCTGTCAGGAACTCACTGTTAAATCTGTAATTTCAGATGGTGAGTGTTTTTCATATCCATCTGTTTGTATGAAGCATCTGCTTCCATCATTGACTGGAATCATCTGAAATATGACAAACAAATGAGAACAACTGCGTGTGTTCTTAAAAACAGATGCAGTGTTAATAAAAGATCATAATTAAAAACGCAATATGTTGAGCAAAAATAGATCAGCTTTGCTTCATAATGAAAGCTGTGCTGACTCAGGACTATAAAATGAATATGGAAAGTGGATTATATCATATGATAAAAACTGATTGAGTTCATATTGCAGACTCTTGTGTCTCTTGGCAAATGTGAGCACAGTTTGAGACACTGTTGAGATCTCTTCTGAAACTCTAGAGGAGTTTTTCCTTTTCTTTTTCATCACACTTTGCTCTCCACTGAACCTCATTTCTGTCTAGCAGAGACTACTGAAATATTGACTCTGCAAAACTGATTTTCTTACTTAGTGTTTAGGTATGGGTATCTAAAAATGTCTTAATTCAAGAACAGGGTTATTATTGTTAACTAAATGTAAAATGAAAACCTCAAAACAATTTAGATTGTTTTGAGAAAAAAAGAGAAAAAAGTCACCTTATTTTATGTTTGATGTACTAAAATAAACAAAAAAAAATCATTCATATGTTAAACAATTATAATAATTACAAAAACACACCAGAAAAATGACTAAAACAAACTAAAATAGTAAAATGTAACTCAAAGTATTAATAAAAATATAATAGTATATCAATGATACTAAAATAACACAGTTTAAGATGCGTTTACTTGAGATGCACAATGACCTTTAGTTAAAAGTCATAAATGAAAATGCATTAAAAAAAGAAAAAAACAATCCGTCAGTAGCGTCAGAAAAATGATCTTGTTTTGTCTTACTAATATTAGTAACTACTAATTAATTATTTTTTTATTTTTTTTAACAATGAACTGTTCATTTTAATCCATTTTTCAGAAAAAAAGTCTTTGAAGTAGATGTATCATAATCAGTGTTATTTTAGATATTTGTAGTGAAAAATCCTCATTAATGATTCTAGATGAGTTATTCAGTCATATTTTTTTTGTGTATGATGTGTACTCTTTCTGTCCCGCCCACAGGATGATTGACAGCCTCGTGACCCAATAGACAGGATGATCGCTACCGGCGGGCTGCTGAGGATTTCCCGTCGCCAGGACTCGCTGCGAACCAAGAACCACGCGGAGAACAAGAAGAAGCGGAAAGCTAGGAAGAAGCGCAAGAACGACGTGGTGGTGGTGAAGGGCAAAGTGAAGCTGTGCTCCGTCTCTGGGCTGGTGGCAGCGCTGGGGGTCTTGATCCTGATGATCGGCATCACCATGGCCGTACTGGGATACTGGCCCAGAGAGAGGAACCACCAGAAATTCATCAAACCCGTGCCACAAATAATAACCGAGAACTTTACGAGCAATAACGAGTTAGTGAAGTCAAACGCCTCATCTGGCTTCTTCAGAAGTCTGCTTGTGAGATATTTATACTCGGACAACCTCAAAGTCTTCGGACCGTTAGTGATGGGCATCGGGATTTTCCTCTTCATCTGCGCCAACGCGGTTCTCCACGAGGATCGTGATAAGAAAACCAAAATCATCAACCTGCGAGACATTTACTCCACAGTCATCGATATCCACAGTTTGCGCACCAAAGACTGCGTCCCATTCAACGGCCTCATCAGCTACATGCAGTCGAAGAGCGATAAACCCGCGTCTCCACAAAACACCAGATGCCCATCGTCTGCGAGAAAACACAGCTTGTTTGCGAAGCACCCGTCGTTTGCGGACACGATCTATAGCATACATCACGGAGCCGAGTGGGAGACGCACTCCATCGTCACGTCGTCGCTCAATGCCTTCACGCTCCCCGTCATCAAACTCAACAACTGCGACATGCAGGAGAACGAACCTCCGCGGCGTAAGAGCTGTGGCGCGGCGGTGGAGACCAAAGCGGAGGTCTCGAGGACACGGATGTCTCTTTCCCAGGATTCAAAGCTCAACATGGCGCAGCTGCAGGTCGCGGGGTCACACCTGTCTCTGGACACGCTGAAGGAGGATCCGTGCCTCAGGTGTTTGGACGAGAGCTCACGCAGGTTCAGCTGTCCCAGACTGGAGCGATCGGGCAGCAAGGGCTACATTAAACTGGGAGGAGATTCATTTGAGACGCCTGACAGGGGACGAGAGGAGAAAACCCAGACACGTTTGCAAAAACTCACTGCGTCATTGTCACATTTATAAAAGACGATTGTGATAAACACTTCTAACCCTGTAAAGCCTGACTTAATAAAGCAGTAAGCCCAATGAAGCCGTGGTTTACAGTGAATTTCTAACAGCTGAGGTGTGTTGTTATAGCTGTTATAAAATCACTGTAATCCACGGCTGCACAGGACTTACTGCTTTTACAAAACGGTTATTCCATATATACGTAGTAAGGTTTCACAAAATAAAACAGATCAAATAAAGTAAAACAGTATTGTTCCACCAAACAATGTAGCTCCTCAGAATCAGTTGTGGTTGTTACAAAGTGGTTGCCGAGCAACACACAGAAGTAAACAAAGGTGAATGTTACTTTGTAGCATCTTTCACAAGAGCTTTGAACGTGGCTCAGCCAATCAGAATCAAGAACCTGAACTATCCATTTTTAAAGAACCTTTAGAAGATAAATTGTTTGCATATGCATTTATGTTTTGTATCATCAGGCTTTTATCGCTCATATGAAGCTCATTTTTACTCAAACTGAGCAAAAATATGAATTTGCTGCAGATGTTGATATTTATATGATGCTTGTGATGTAAATCAGTGAGATCTTTCTAACAGTAGAGCAGATGCTGATATAAACTGATGTAAATATATCTCCAGTAATGAGATGAGATGTAAATGATCCGCACATATAACACTGAAGAAATCAAGGCTCCTCAGAAGATGTGAGATGTTCTGGAGGCTTGTGAAGATCATTCCTCCGCTGAGGAAGAGTGAAAGTAAAGCTTCTGGAAACAAACGCTCCTCAAAAGTTCAGGTTTGAGACTCTAAAACATGATTGATGGAGAATCAAGTAAAGCTGAGCTGCTTCAGTCCAGGAAGAGTTCATCTGGAGATATTACTGACCTTATTCTGACCTTTACTTGATCACAATCAGACAAGATTTGAGTCGAGATTTACACTAAATCAGAGACAGAAGACGTGGAGGAGATCATCAGGTAAAAACAGCAGAATGTCCTCGTGTTCATCACCCTTTACTCTATCAGATATAGCAGGCTTTATAGGGTTAACAAGGTTTATTTTTCAAATTAATTCTGTTTTTTTTCTATTCATCTGTGAATCCTGAAAAATAAAATGCATCACAGTTTCCACAAACATATTGTGCAACACTGATAATAATCAGAAATGTGTCTCGAGCAGTAAATCATCATGTTATTCTGATTTCTGAAGATCATGTGACACTGAAGACTGGAGGAATGATGCTGAAAATACAGCGGAGCATCACAGAAATAAATTACACTTTAACACAGATTCACACAGAAAACAGATGTTATAGATTATAATATTATATCTGTATTTTTGATCCAGTAATGCATCCTTGACTCCTACAGAAACAGTCGTGAAGCTTCTGTATGTAGTTCAGATGAAGACAGATTTCAGAAGAAACTCTATTCAGGCCGGACGAATGAACAATAGAAAATGTGCGAGATCTTAATATCAGATGCAGATGTTGTGGATTAGATATATTTGAGGACATTAGCCATGAACACATACAGCACCTGAAGTCTAATGATGTTGTGTGTTTCTATATGAACATGTCTCTAGTTCTAGATCGAGCTCTTGTGTTATTATTCCTCCCTTCGGAGTATTCCTGGATTTGTTAGGTTTCTGTTGTTGTAAAGGCAGAGTCACGTCACGTTCTTGAAGGAGGACAGTCTCGTGAAGTGAAGAGCAGATCCAGATGTTCTCCATCGTTGCTGAACTCCTAACATCTTACTGTATGAACTTCAGCAGAAGAACATCTCTATATTTACCTGTAAATGAGTCATTTGAGGGTGTAGGCGATGCAGGTTATTATTACACTAAACGTTTATGCATTTTTTTTTTTGTTGTTATATTTAATGTAGCAAATTAAGATTTTCAACCGGAAAATGTTTCGCCTGAATCTTTTCCTTTCTCTCTTTCTTTCTTTCTTTCTTTTCTTTTAAATTTTTGTTTTTAAAAAAATTGTTTTCTCTCATTTTTGTTTTTCTTTTCTTTTTTCTTTCATTTAATTTCTGTCTTTTTCTCTTTTTCTTTATACGTCTTTCATCTATTTTCTTTAATTTGTTTTATTGTTTTATTTTTCCTTTAATTAAATTGTCTTTTTTCATTTTCTCTCTTTCTTTCTTTCTTTCTTTTCTTTTTTTATAGTTTTTCTCTCATTTTCTTTTTCTTTTGGGGGGGGGGGTTCTTACTTTTTAATAATAATTTCTGTCTTTTTATTTGTTAAGTCTTTCATTTATTTTCTTTCATTTGTTTTATTTTTCCTTTAATTTAATTTCTTTTTCCTTTTTTCTTTGTTTCTTTCTTTTCTTTATAGTTTTTTCTTTACTTTTTTTCTTTTTTTATTGTTTTTCTCTCTTTTTATTTTCTTTTTTGGTTTTCTTACTTTTTTCATTTAATTTCTATCTTTTTCTGTTTTTTTCTTTTTTAAGTCTTTCATTTATTTTCTTTCATTTGTTTCATTGTTTAATTTTTTTCCCCTTTCATTTAATTTCTTTTTCCTTTTCTCTTTTTTTCTTTCTTTCTTTTCTTTTTTCTTTTTTTATTGTTTTTCTCTTATTTTCTTTTTCTTTTTTGGTTTTTTTTTATTAAATTTCTTTTCTCTCTTTTATTTCTTTTCTTTATATTTCTATTTGCATATTAACCTTTCTTTTTTCTCTTATTTTTTTAATTAAATGTATTTACTTTCATTTTATTTTCTGTTGCTTACTTTTTCTGTCATTTAGTTTCTTTTTCTCTTTTTGTATTCTCTCCAGTGTTTTTGTGTTGCGTGTGTAATGTTATCTGTACTGTACATCAGTAACATGTGATTTTAAGAGTTAGTTCACATGAATCTCCTCATTAGTTGTTTTAATTCCTGATGTAGAAAAGCGTTGTGCCTTTTGACAAACTGTTTTGTGTTGCTCCGATCTATAGCTGTGTATTAAGACTCCAAAATTCACTGTGTATCTATTAGAACGTTTTATATGTTTATTATAAAATGACATCAACGTTTGCTGTAATCACGACTAGATCCTGAGACTGGATTTAAAGTCTTTGTCCATGTAGGACAGCACTGATATTAATGTGTTCAGATGTGATAAACACACACAGCTCACATTATGCAACTCTGCACATGCTGTTTTGTACGTTCACTCATTAGTAATGAGCAGATGTTACACAAAGGGCAATAAGTGATGTATAGCTGAGGACTCAGGTGTGTAGATTCACTGTTTCAGGTACTTTGTTCTGATTCTGGGTTTGTATCAGTTTGATAGTTTTAGCTGCTACATTAAAATAAAGTTCTTTGAGTTAATATTGTGCTGCACTGATCTTCTTAGTGTTAGAAATAGATTTATCCTGACATCTAGTGGAGAACCATGGTTAGTGATTCTCTCTCTCTCTCTCTCTCTCTCTCTCTCTCTCTCTCTCTCTCTCTCTCTCTCTCTCTCTCTCTCTCTCACACACACACACAGTGGATAATAAAATCAAGGAGATAGGCTGAACTCTTTTTCCGGTTCTTCTGTAACACACAAAGATGTCAAAAATATGTAAAAAATGCGATTGATTAAATGTTTCTGTTTTTATTTTTATAAAATAAATTTACAAATAACAATATACAAATAATAATTATTAAATTATAATTAAATGTAATTATAAAAAATATATTTATTTATTTATAAAACATTTAACACATTTAAAATATAATATATATAAACTATAATATATATTAACCAACTATATATTTATTTATATATTTAATTTATAATAAAAAAACAAGTCACTGATATGACGCCAGGGAGGAGGAGACTATCAGGGCGTGGTTAAGACGCCAGCGAACCAATAGCAGGAAACGGGGGCGTGGCCTTCCCGCCCCAGCCTCCGCCCCAGGAAACTTGTGAATGAGAAGTGGCTCTTCAGGTGAGACGCTCTTTCTTCTCGAGTGTTTGGAGTTCAAACAGGATCAAAGGATCTTCTGAGTCAGGTGATGTCGATTTCCCACAGTTCAAAGACTTTGTCTCGTAGTCTACTAACGCATTTGAGGAATAATTTCATCTATGATGCTATTATGTAAATATCATGTGACATTAGAAACTCAGCTAACCTTTGCTATTAAACTACAGAAAAAGATGATGTACTTCCAGATTACTAGAATCGTCAGATATAATGGACTTATGTTTCTAAACACACACACAAACAAACAAACAAACTGGATTTAAAATGATTGACATGTTTTCAATTACTGACAAATTTTACATAAAAATCTTGATTCAAGCTTTCAGGTTTTGCTTTCAACATTTTTAATTGCCTTGTTGACACTACGTGACTTTTAGTAGTATATTATTCCTTTGATTTTCATGTAGTCTCAGTTAATATAAGCTCCTAACAGCGGTGTGTGTGATAAATCCTCAGAATGTTGTTTTTGATGGCCGTTGCAGGACACAGTAGCTGTGATACTGGTTTAGTCTAATGCTTCATCTGTTTGAGATCTTGTCGCTGTCTCTTTCTCTTTCCTCTTTCTCTACGGGCTCGTGGTGATCCGGACGGGTTGGTGCGCCGCTGGTGAGTCACTTTCCAGAAGAAACACTCTTTCTTTCACCGGCCTGTGGTCAGCAGATATCTGTGACTTCCCACAAAAGCTCCTTTGATGTATTTGTAGCACAGGAAAACCCCAAATCTGCCAGATTATACTGGTTCAGATTCACTCTGACATGGGTTTAGTGATTTCAGCTCAAGTCATTAGGGGAAATGAAGAATGCCTGCTGTTAGCCACAGCCGATGGTCAGATATCAGACAGCTGATGCTTTATCAATCTGTCACTGCACAGAAGGAACATCTCCAGAGGGAAACTGACTCTGAGCGATAACTTCTAGAGCTGGTGTGATCGCAGAGGTTCTTCATTAACGGAATATGCTTTTGTTAAAGCCATTATTTTTTAAATATTCATGTTAAATAGTGAAATTCGTGATGAAAAACTCCTTCATCCAATGATAATAAACAGAAAATCCACCGATCAGAGAGTCACAGCCAGGACACTGTGCCAAAAACACATAATATCTGTTATACATGTATGCAAATTTAGGAATGAATGTACAATTGGCTGTGTGTGTGAGAGAGAGAGAGAGAGAGAGAGAGAGAGAGAGTGAGTGTGAGTGTGTGTGTGTGTGTGTGTGTGTGTTAGTGAGTGTGTGTGTGTGTGTGTGTGTGTGTGTGTGTGAGAGAGAGAGAGTGAGTGAGTGTGTGTAAGAGAGTGTGTGTGTTTGTGAGTGTGTGTGAGCCTGAGTGTTAGTGTGTGTGTATGTGTGTGTGTGTGTGTGTGTGAGAGAGAGAGAGAGAGAGAGTGAGTGTGAGTGTGTGTGTGTGTGTGTGTGTGTGTTAGTGAGTGTGTGTGTGTGTGTGTGTGTGTGTGAGAGAGAGAGAGTGAGTGAGTGAGTGTGTGTAAGAGAGTGTGTGTGTTTGTGAGTGTGTGTGAGCCTGAGTGTGTGAGCCTGAGTGTTAGTGTGTGTGTGTGTGTGTGTGTGTGTGTGAGAGAGAGAGAGTGTGTGTTAGTGTTAGTGTGTGTGTGTGAGAGCGAGAGCGAGAGAGTGTGTGAGCCTGAGTGTGTGTGTGTGTGTGTGTGTGTGTGAGAGAGAGTGTGTGAGCCTGAGTGTGTGTAAGTGTGCGCATGTGTGTGTGCGTGTGTGTGCCTGAGTGTGTGTGCGTGAGTGTGTGTGAGCCTGAGTGTGTGTGCGTGAGTGTTAGTGCGTGTGTGTGTGTGTGTGTGTGTGTGTGTGCGTGTGTGCCTGAGTGTGTGTGCGTGAGTGTTAGTGCGTGTGTGTGTGCCTGTGTGTGTGTGTGTGTGCTGAGTGTGTGTGTGTGTGTGTGTGTGTGTGTGTGTGTGTGTGTGTGTGTGTGTGTGTGAGAGAGAGAGAGAGTGTGTGAGCCTGAGTGTGTGTTAGTGTGTGCGTGTGTGTGTGTCTGAGAGTGTGTGAGCCTGAGTGTGCGTGTGTTTGTGTGTGTGTGTGTGTGTGTGTGTGAGTGAGTGAGTGAGTAAGTGTGTGTGTGTGAGTGAGTGATAGTGAGTGAGTAAGTGTGTGTGTGTGTGTGTGTGTGTGTGTGTGTTTGAGTCATCTCTGTGTGACTGAGACTCTTCAGAAAGAGGAAGTGATGCTGCTTCTCTTGTTTTCATTTCCTCTCAGCAGGTTTTGCTGATGTGCAGTTGTGTTTCTGTCTTCATGTAGTAATCTATGAGAAGCTCTGCTGAAACACTGAACCGTTCACAGCGTTTGATTAGAGACCGTCTGCCTCTGATAGCGCTGCTTTGAGGAGATTGATTTGCAGTCGTCTAGTTTTCGTCACTGTTGCAGAGTTTGAGTCTATAATCCGGCAGATTCGGGAATATCGGGAAGAGTTTCAGTGGGAAGTGACCGGGACTCGTCAAAGCGTTCGTAACCTCGAGTTTCTACAGTAGCTGTGCGTTTCTCTGCATGAACTGGGATGACATCTACACAGACTTTCACTTTTTTTTATGAAATTATAAATGCAATGGTTAAAACCTGTCTTTAATGTATTACCATATTTTTTTATGGTCAACACAGCTGCTGATATTTGTAACTGTTTCAGTGAGATCTGACATTTCTAAAACTGAAACATGTTGGTGGAAACAGAAGTGAAGCCCATTGTAGCAGATCTGACTGTTTGACCGTCAGCTCTCGGGGTCAGAGGTCACGTGGGTGTGACCTCAGCTCATTTCTGCCTGTTTATCAGCTGATAAGAAGCCGCTCAAAGGTCCGAGCTCTTCAGACTGTTTGAGTTTGCACCACTGGCCTCGTAGACTTTGCTCGCTCTTATTCGTGCTCATCTTGCACTTTTTCAATCCTCGTTCCTGAATGCTGGTCCACGTGAGCGTAATGTGAAGCTCAGCAGAAGTGTGACGGCACAGACCTTGTCTCTGATAAGACGCCTCAGATTGTGAGACGTATAAAGAGTCTCTCGCTGGGTGTTTATAGTGAGATATAGTCTTAAAAACTGATTTCTGATGAGATCCTGCTTCATATCACACAACATCACATGCTTTTACTGAGAAACCTGGAATCAAGGTGAACAGGGTTATGAAATGTGAAGTATGGCTTTCACACTTTACATGTAGCTGTCTGGACTGTTTACATTTAAAAAAATTAATGTAAAAACAGTTTTCACTCTGAAATTGACTAATTCAATTTCACTAACGGTTATAAAAATTAAATATAATTAAACGTGGAATTTCCATGTACAGTAGAAAAAAACTAAATTGTGTTACTGGAATTGTACATTTACAGTGTATGAGATTTGGAAGCATATAAATATTCAGTTTTAGTTTAGTTTTTTATTTTATATATATATATATATATATATATGTATGTGTGTGTGTGTGTGTGTGTTTATTTTATGTAAAGAAATTATATTATCAAAATCATTTTATAGTAATTTATTTTTGCAATACATATTTATATAAAAACAAAACTAAAAATGACTAAAAAGCTAACTATATATATATTTTTTTTTATTTATTTTTTTTTTTACAATAGTAAATGTGCTTACTTTGTCATGAAATTAATGTCCAAAAAGTAAAAAAAAAAAAAAAAAAAAACTTAAAAGAAGATTTTACAGATATATTTTTGTGTGAAAATGTGACCGCTTTTGTGATTATTATTTTGGTCCTCCTCATTAAGTTTCAAATAGCATGAGATAAAACATGAGTTGTGTGTGTGTGTGGTTTTAATGCGATGTTTGATGCCTTCTAAGTCTTTATAACTAACTGAAGTAGACGTTTATTCAAGTCTATAAGAGTACGGATACTGAATGTTATTTTTTGCTTATGCAACATCTAAAGCTGTGTGTCATGTATTATGACGAATGTGCAGTGCGGTCATATTGTGCTTTAAGATCACATGACGTGTCCTGAAACCGATGCACATTCACCGCGTCACACCTTCACGTTCATTCTCTGGACTTTGTGTGTCATCCGGAGTTTGTGAATCCAGTTTAAGCAGGCCATGATTTACAGTCATTCAGCTACAAGCTACTAACTGAGTCAGCATATGTTTAAAAAATGAATTCGATTATCTCATGTATTTTCATTTTATTATGAGTAGCATTTTAAGGGATTCATTTAATTTAATCACTTAATTTACATTTACAGGAACTGATTTTGCTTTAATATCAGTGCAGAGCAAATTATTGCATTTGATCAGAATTATATGCATTGATGAATCATTCACATTAAGTTTGTGAACATGAATTAGATTCATGCATTTAGCGGAATCAGATGCTTTTATCCAGTACAATTTACAAAAGGGAAATTAAAACTATTTGTCAAAGAGCCAGCAATATTTATAATATGTGCTAAATTTATGTAAAAAAGGGACATTTATTTTGCATACAGAAATTGAATTTTAAGATATTTTGCATTGTTTAATTCTCTTATAATCTCATTAATGTTTTTCTTTTTTGTTATTTTACATTTACAGTTTTTTGCATTACAATAAATACTACTTTTTTTGCTTTACAATAGTATGCACTTTACAAATGTGCATAAATGCCATGAAAATAATGTTCTGTGTAAAAAAAATAAAATAAAATAAACCACAATGGCCTTAATTTTCTCTTTTTTTTCAATTGACTTATTTAATTATTTTGATACATTTATGCATCTAACATATGCTTTTGTCCAAAGTGACAACAAAACAATGTCAAGTTTATTAGACAACCGGACTAGGTAGCAATAAGATAGAATTATTTGGGTTTTCGTGTTGATTTCCAGAGAAAGCTCTGAGTTTTTTTTCCCAGAGAAATGAAAGAGAGAAACTGTAACTGGTCTCCAGCTCAAGGCGAGGGAGGAACCGCTTCCCAGCGAGTGCAAACTCGTCTTTTCTCTATTATTTTGGTGCGCTGCCATCCGTTATTGAGTTACAGATTTCCTTACACACACTGTTTTACTGGATGTGTGGGTGAGAGGGGGGTCACTCGACTGAAACCAGCTTTCAGACACTTGATCAAATCACTGGAGTTCACTGTAGCTGATGTAAGCCATTATTCAGTAGTTTTGGGGAGTGAGGAGTGATCTGGAGAATAAATAAAGACTTTCTGCTTTCTGTTTAAAGCAATAGTTCAGCCAAAACTGAAAATGTGCTGAGAATGTGCTCAGATGAGTTTGTATTTGTAGAAATGTAGCATTGCATCAGTGTCTCATCAATGGATGCTCTGCAGTGAATGGGTGCCGTCAGAATGAGAGTCTGATAAAAACATCACAATAATCCACAGCACTCCAGTCCATCAGTGAGACAAAAACAAGACAAAACCTTTAGCAGATTTAGTTTAATGCCTTTAAATCTGAAAACAGCTCCACCCAGGAGCCTCCATCTGTTCAGAGTGGAGTAAAGGATCATTCAGCGTGTCATAGAGGAACACATATATATATATGTGTGTGTGTGTGTGTGTGTGTGTGTGTGTAATTAATTTAGACTTATTGAGTATATCAGGGTATCACATTACATTTCTATTAACTTGAACTATAGATCATCTAGATGTTTGTTATGAATACCTTTAAGAGATTCAAGAAACAAGTCTGCCATACGGTTTAGAATTTTGCTTTTGTGTTTCTTTTTTATTTTGTTTACTAAAAGTAAATTTTAAATGAATAAAATGTGATTGATTTGATAAATTAATTAAATTTTCATTAAGTAAATGAATTAGTAAATTAAAATAAAATAAACTGAGCACAATAAATAAATAAATGGAGACAGTATTTCAAGGGTTTACATTTCAATTAACTTTAAATCTTTAGCTAATAAATAATCCTAGTTTTTTCATCAGTAAGATGAGAAATATTTCAACCTTTAAACTTTAGAAACTTAGGTTTAGAATATTTTTACATAATAATCTTATTTTAATTGTATAATAATAATAATGTTACTCCTTTTGCTTTTATGTAAATGAAATTTACCCAGTAAAATAATATGGTTCACCAGAATTTTCTTTTTTTATACAAAATGTATATTTTACACGATTCCTCCTGCGTCACAGCTGTTTGATCTCCCGCTCTCAGCTGTTACGTACAGTGCGTGCGGACGGTGACGTAAGTTTAAATCCTCCGTCCTCTGCGCGCGCGCTCCCGGTTACCACAGTACCGCTGAAGAGAGCGGAGTTTTCCTCTCGCTGTGGCCGCTGTCAGACACTCCGTCGTCGGTGAGAGAGGAGCGCAGAGCCCGAGGAGCTAAACCCCGTGGCGCGTACGGTAACGTTCACGCGTCTGCATTGATTTCCAGTGTTTACAAACGCGTTTGATTGACATGTTTTCCTACAGAGGCACTGTACGTTCAGAATGAAGTAAATCTGTCGGTTTTTTCGGTTCAGTGGTATGTTTAAAAGGCGCAGTAGCGAAACATCTGCGCGTTCAGTATAATAATATTACCGTCGCGATTATTAAATATTACAGATGTTTTATAAGGACACATATAGTACACATAACCTGATTCCTGCTCTGTGAAACACAAAAAATGGGCTGAGAAATACAGAAAGCGTGAGATTCTGATGTATACATAATATTTTTGACGCGTCCGTTAGTTAGTTTTTTTTTTTTTTTTTTGCCGCGTTTTGTGCTTTTTAAATACTCTAAACGCTTGACAGATTTGATCCGTTTTGATGTGGAAACAGGCGAGTCGGTTTGAATTCGGATTAACACACTATGGAAATTACTCAGGAATTGCTAGTATATTTCACAGATGATTCCAAAGAAATAGTAACAAATTTAATTAGAAAATTGTAGAAAAGTAGTGGAAAACTGAAATATTACATCATAGTAATATTGTTTTAGTGTCCTGGCCCCGCCCATCTCGAATCCTCATTGGCCAAAGGATGAATACATTTTGAGAAAATGTAAGATTAATTAGGCCTGTTCAAATCAAGAACCACAAAGATTTATTCAACCAGATCTCACAACAATTCGTCCCGCAAGGTGGCTAATTCGTACAATTTCATACGCCCTCACTTCATATGATTTGTGAAAAATCGTATGTAATTTTTTTATGAGATGGCAAATGAGGTTGAGTGAGGTCATACAAATTAGCCACCTTGGAAAATGTTTTTTTTTTTTCACATTGTATGAATTGATTCGGTGGATTCTGATTGGCTGTCTGTGTTCTATTTCATCAGCTGGAAAAAAAAAATTCTGAAAATGATTCCATCGTCAAGTCATCCTAATTGAAATCAGATATTTGTTGTTTTATCAAATCATGATTGCCGTCACACTCTGTTTACATTAATAATGCAGTGAGACAAAACTAGAGGTTCAGGTAGTAAAGCAGCCGTAGTACGGACGACTTTGTTGATTTGACTTTGCAAGTTTAGATCATGTATCTTGAATTCCAAAAGTCACTTTTAGAATGTAGTTGATTTGTAAATCAATATTCTGTATTGATCCAGAGACGGAGGACTGTGTGTGTGTGTGTGGGCAAAGTTTCTTCAGAAATGTGTTTTATAACTTGATTGGCAGTTTGAAGGAAGTTTCCCACTAAATGATGGTAGTTTATGGCTCGACCTTTGATCACAGAAATAAGTTACATTTTAGTAGATATTCATATAGAAAACAGCTGTTTTAAATTGTAATAATATTTCACAAATTTTACTATATTTTTGATTAAATAAATGCAGTCTTGGTGAGCAGAAGAAAATTGATTCCAAACTCTGTTTTATTTATTTACTGTATGCAGTCAAACTCAGTGTGAAATTGAATAATAAGGAGTTTAACACACACCTAGAGTTATCTGCTCACAGACGGCTCAGACGTCCTCTCCGTTGCGTTTTCAATGAGGTGGAAGTTTAAGCCTTTAAGAAGGTTTAACCCATCTGTGCCTAGTTAATGTGTTTGAGGTCAGGACGGGTCGTATGTCTCCAGGATCTTCTGCTTGGACAGGTTTTACACACACTCGTTGAGAGCGACAGGATTTGACAGTGTGTTTCTGAATGGATATATATGGATGTATTTTATTGCTCCCTGAAGCAAAATTCCAGAAATATTCCACAAAGTGAGTGAACTGTTATTTCATGTTAGTTCATTTTTATTAATGTTGCTGTTTATTTTTGCCCCTTTTAATGCATCCAGTGACAGCACCTTTAGTGTTTTTTTTTTTATTCAAATCCATTTATTTTTTAAGTCAGCATGCATTCATCCTTGTGGAATTCTTTGGTGTGTTCTTCTTCATTGGTGCAGCTATTTTTAGCCACCTGTGTTCAAGTGCACATAATTTCAGTTCCAGAGTGATTTCCACTGTAAATGCGTTCATAACCACAGCACAGCTACTGTAGCTCTTCATCATTATTCACGAGGGTTTGATCTGTTTCTCAGACAATAGTCCTTGGCTGACATCTCTGCTCTCGTTCTGAGATGTTGAGCGGATCTTGGAGGATGTTCACTCGTTTTGTTCCTGTGGTTCAGTTTGACCTACATTTCTGCACAAGGCCGTTAAAGTTCAGGAGTCAGCCTGACAGAATGCAGTCACAATTATTCCTGTTTTTTTCCGCGGCTGCTCTCCAGAATCCACCGATGGTTTCCATCACTGTCAGACCCCTGAAGAGAGATTACAGCACACTCACAAAACCGTGCTGAACCGTTGCTAGTGTGCTCTCAGTGAGTTACAATGGTGTTTTAACTGCAGTCTGTGTCTGTGACTCCTGCTGCGTTCTTGGAGTTCCTGCTAAATATAAACTCCCGTGTGTTCCTGTGCTCAGATTCCCACATGAACACACGGCTCATTCCAGTCTAGTGTCTAAAGATGGCACCCTGAATAGTTCTGCTTGTGTTGTTCCAGTGTAAGACGGATCCACGGTCGCACACAGGATCCAGACAGCAGCAGGTCAGAGCTTCCCTCATGAACACCTGCTCTTCATCATTATCCCTTTATCTTTATAGGACGGTGGGGTCGAAAATATCCATTTCTCAGTCTGATGAACCAATGTCAGTTGTCAGATCTGATGCATGAAGAAACTTGATAAAACATTATTTGTATCGGCTCCCATTCAGTAAATCACAATTGTTATGAAACAAAGTCTCCGAGTTTTATCACCCTGCTGTTTAATGTGTGCTGGCAGATGCTATAGTGAAGCGATTATCTCTTTCTCTTTACTACTAGTTACAGCAGCAAATAAACAGGAATCGATCAGTGATTCAGCCGTGGAAAGACATCAGTAAACATCTTGACATCACAATGCATTTACTTGCTGCTAAATGCTTCAAATTAAACTTTTTTTGCTGACATTTGCTCTGAAGCTGTCGACTTGTTCTTCCTGATTTTATAAAGCGCCGAGTCTCAGAAACCTGCTCCTCTCTAGAGCTTTTCTCTTTGTCATCATGAGGATGTTGTGTGGTGTATAGAAGCAGTATTAGAGAGACATTGTGATGGGTTTTCAGATGTAATCCCAGCGAGAGATTGTGGAGCTTTCTAGGAAGTAGGTGACTGACATTGTTATGTGATTTAATGATGAAAATCTATTTATGGGAAAGTGCTGAAATAAACCTGCATTATGAAAATAGAATAAGCTGTGACAGGAGGAGGTTCTGTTATTAACATGTCTATAATTATAATCTTAAAGAAAATTAGATATTTTCATACCTGCATACTTAAGAGTTTAAGTTCATCTGTTTCTCTATGTTTCAAGTAAAATATTTATTTTATTTATATTATAGATTTATTTTTAGATTAACTAAATGAATATCTACTTATGTTTATTAAATCATTTAATTTATTTATTTAATTAAAATTATATGAAATATATATTTTTTAACATTTAAATAAATCAGTTTTTAATTAGATTTAAATTATACATTAGGTCAGAGTTGGTGTAGTTAACTAAAATCATAAAAAAATGTTGCTTGAAATAAAATTAATATTTAAAAACCGTATTTTAAAATTAATAAAAACTACATAGACATATTAAAAAATAATAATAATAAACAAATGTATAAAACTAGTAAAGACAAAACTAAATTAATCAAACTATGAATTAAAATTAAACAATTTTTTTTTAAATCAAAAGTACCTTTTGAAGAATGATTTATAGAATTGTTCAGTCTTTTTGTCTTAGTTGAGTATTGTAAAATGTTTTTAATCATGCTGTATTTGTTTTTGAAGATATATTTTGCATCTGTCATGTAATCGCTTATGAAGCTGATATGGCAAACTAATTAACAAACTGTTAATAAAACTGTAGATGAGATAAATGAGGCTGCTTTAGATCCGATGCTGTGTTTGTGCAGGGTCAGGCAGAGGTCAGATCGGCTGATCAGCAGAAGCACGAGGACGACTACGTTTCCCAGAAGTCTCCTGGTCAGCATTGGGCAGGACTCAGAGACTGAAGGTCATGGAGTGTAAGGTCCGACTGCTGGACGGCTCAGACTACACCTGCACCGTGGAGGTGGGTGATGAGGATGAGGATGATGAAGATGGTGAAATTTAATGTTTTTTTTTTGTTGTTTTTTTCAAGCTAAGAATTGAGATTTCAATTGCATTTTTAAAGAGCTTGTTCGTGTAGTTGCACAATTTGCTCAAAAAATATTGTTCGGTTTATATATCAATATGACTAAAATATTTTTTATTACAATGATTATTCATGTAAAGTAAAAATATTAAACAAAATAAGAATAAATATATTAATATTGTAATACTATTGTACATACAATTGAAGAAGAATATTTAATCATATTATAATTTATTCATCTTTAATACATTTGTGATTCATTAGTCACACCCATATTGCAATATTTTTTGAATAACCATTCAGCCCTAAAATAGTTGGATTAAATTTTTGTGAAAAAAATTATCAGCCATCCAGAAATCTCACTATAATTTCAGGCTTTAAAACCTGGAATATTTCTGATTTAAAAATTATAATTTGTGATTTAAAATGCTTTAGGGAAGTGCTTTAGGTTCACTGTGTTTTGCACAATTTGACCAAAAAACTAAAGCAGAAATAGGTCATATTGACTATAAATAAAATTAAATTAGAATTTGGCAATCATTTAAGTTATTTTATTTTGATTAATTATTTCGTTGTAATCTGATCAGTGTACAAATGTCTTGCCCTCAGGTTTGAAATGAGATGAAAAGCGTGGTGCATTACAGCGGCGCAGGATCAGATGTTTATGGTTTATGAAGGGCTGGAGAACACACTCCCGTGCCTTTATTTTTAGCTGACTCTTCTTTTAGTGCGAGCAGGAGCACCATACCAGAGCTGACTCTCTGGATCTTCAGTCACACACACACACACACACACGCGGAACAAAGATGCTCATTTCTCTGAAGCAGTCATAATAACATGTTACTCGTTTGGAAACATGATAGATGCTTCTGTCTGTTAAATAAATAGAATCAGAGACTAATTTGCTTCTGAAAGTCTGATCGAGTCAAGAAGAGATGTTCATTACTAATGCACTTTCATTGCTGTGGGTTTACTCGTTATTTACCAAATAAAACAGGAAGTGCATTAGGATTACAAAAGTCTAACTGGGGCTAAATGGATTTGTTGATTTAATAAAGAATTAAAATCACAATCTCTTGGTTTGGGGAAAAAGATTCTTTTTTTCTCAGCCCCAATAATTATTTTATTACAAAATAATTCAATTGTAATTTATTTGATTTGAATTGTTTTATATATGTTAATTGTATTATATATCTATTTTATTTTTTTTGCATGTATTTATTTGACTGTATTTTTATTCATGAAATCATGTTACATCATGCAACTAATTAAAAATGTAAATTTAGTAAATTAAAAAAAAAAGGTTTCAAAATAAAAAAGTTATTTGTAACTATTAAACAGAAAGAAATATGTTGTGTTTCCCGTTGACTTCCATTATATGGACAAAAACTACAGTGGAAGTCGATGGGAACCAAAACTATTTGGTTGCCAGCATTCTTCTAAATATCTTCTTTTGTCTTCCACATCAAGTCATTCAGGTTTGAGAGACCTGAGGATGAGGAGATGATGACAGAGTGATGATTTTTGGCTGCTCGGTCCCTTTAATGGATCTCTGTGTGTTTGTGTTCAACAGAAAAGAGCGAAAGGTCAGGTGCTGTTCAGTAAGGTTTGTGATCACCTGAATCTCCTGGAGGAGGACTATTTCGGCATCACGTACCGGGACGCTGAAAACCAGAAGGTGTTTGTCAGTCTTCTTCCTCTGAGCTGGTTTCATTTCTCTCAGCCTGTTTTTCAATGCAGAACCTCCTGCTTTTCCCACAGAACTGGCTGGACGTTTCTAAAGAGATGAAGAAGCAGATCAGCAGTACGTCTCTCCCTCACACACTCCTGCTTTGTCTCCATCCAAACGTCTTCAGGTTCTTACAGGAAGTTCTTGTGTTTTTCAGCTGGTCCCTGGAACTTTGCTTTCAATGTGAAGTTTTATCCTCCCGATCCATCACAGCTCTCCGAGGACATCACCAGGTCTGCTTCGATCATAGTTCACTTAAACTAAACCTTTAAAAAAGAAAGAAACAAATAAACATTTAGTAAATACAATTTAATATATATATATTTGTTTATTTGTTCGTTTATTTTGTTATCTCTCTGTCTCTCTCTCTGTCTCTCTCTATCCATCTCTCCCTCTCTGTCTCCCTCTATCCCTCTCTCTCTCTCTCTCTCTCTCTCCGTCTCTCTCTGTTTCTCTCTCTGTTTCTCTCTCAGGTATTTCCTGTGTCTGCAGCTGAGAGATGATGTGGTTTCTGGACGTTTGCCGTGTTCTCTCTCCACTCTCACAGTGTTGGGCTCCTACACGGTTCAGTCGGAGCTGGGAGACTGTGACTCTGATCTGCAGGGGTCCTCTCATCTCCGTGACATGCGTCTGGCCCCGAACCAGACCAAAGAGCTGGAGGAGAAAGTGCTGGAGCTCCACCGCGGATACAAGTGAGTTTAACCTCATCGTCAGAGACTCTGTGTGACGGATTAACAATCTCTTCAAGAAACTATTATAGATCTATTATTATTTTGAGTTTGGTTTTATTTTACATTTATGCATTTAGCAGACCCTTTTATCCAAAGCGACTTACATTGCATTCAAGCTAACAATTTTCTCCTAACATGTGTTCCCTGGGATTCAAACCCCCAACCTTTCGCTTGCTAACGCAATGCTCTACCACTAGTTACCATTTATTTTATTTCAAGTAACAAATGTTTTTATTGTTTTTGTTTTACTTGACTATAATAAACCGGCTTCAGAATCACCATCAGTGTTATGTTAATATCGATTAAAGTATTTATTTTAAAACCTTTTTTTTTTATTAACATTTTTTATTTTAGTTTTTAGTAATTTTAGTACTTCAGCTTTATTTTAATTGCATAAGTAATTTTTAAGAAATGTTTAAGTATTTCTTGTAGTATTTTATTTTATTTTTAATGGTTTTAGTTAAAATAATTCATTTCAATTCATCTACCATTGTTATTTTAATAATTTATAGGATTAATGAATTGATTGGATTTTGAATTGACTTCTATTAAAGGTACTTCTTATCCATATTTTTATTTCAGTTTTAATTAATTTAAAATAAAGAAGTTTAAGTATTAAAATACATTTTAGTACTTAGTTGCCAAGTCAATATTTTTTAAATTTTTTCATATAATATTTGTATTTAATTTTAATTTCTGCTTTGTTTAAATGAATTAAAGTGATGTTTGAGTGACTGGTCAGTCAGTCATTGGTGGAGAGCCGTTCGGACGAGTTCATAGAGCTCAGTGTGATTATTGTGCTCATTAATGATGAACGGGCCAGTGTTCGATCACACAGAGACTCACTGAGCCCCTCTCTACCCACAATGCCCTGCTTTGTTTACTGATACAAAGACAGAGCACAACAGAGTGTGTGTGTGTGTGTGGACATCTACACGTTTGAGCTGCTGAAGTCATCTGTCATGTCGTTTAAAGAAGTGTTCAAAAATCCACCTGTAAACACACGGCTTTTGTTGGTGTGTGTAAACCAGTTTGTTTATCAATGATCTGTGTGTGTTTACAGAGGAATGAATCCTGCTGAAGCTGACATGTTGTTCCTGGAAAACGCAAAGAAACTTTCTATGTACGGAGTCGACCTGCATTGTGCCAAGGTAAAGTGTGTGTGTGTGTATGGGTGTGTGAGACCGAGAGTGTGTGTGTGTGTGTGTGTGTGTGTGTGTGTGTGTGTGCGTGCGTGCGTGCGTGCATGAGAGAGAGAGAGGGAGAGTGAGTGAGAGAGAAAGTGTGTGTCTGAGAGAGAGACTGTGAGACGAGTTGCTTATCTTGAGGCCACGAGTTGCTTATCTTGAGGCCACGAGTTGCTTATCTTGAGGCCACGTGTTGCTTATCTTGAGGCCACGAGTTGCTTATCTTGAGGCCACGTGTTGCTTATCTTGAGGCCACGAGTTGCTTATCTTGAGGCCATGTGTTGCTTATCTTGAGGCCATGTGTTGCTTATCTTGAGGCCACGAGTTGCTTATCTTGAGGCCATGTGTTGCTTATCTTGAGGCCACGTGTTGCTTATCTTGAGGCCACGAGTTGCTTATCTTGAGGCCATGTGTTGCTTATCTTGAGGCCACGAGTTGCTTATCTTGAGGCCATGTGTTGCTTATCTTGAGGCCACGTGTTGCTTATCTTGAGGCCATGTGTTGCTTATCTTGAGGCCACGAGTTGCTTATCTTGAGGCCATGTGTTGCTTATCTTGAGGCCACGAGTTGCTTATCTTGAGGCCATGTGTTGCTTATCTTGAGGCCACGTGTTGCTTATCTTGAGGCCACGAGTTGCTTATCTTGAGGCCACGAGTTGCTTATCTTGAGGCCACGTGTTGCTTATCTTGAGGCCACGAGTTGCTTATCTTGAGGCCACGTGTTGCTTATCTTGGGGCCACGAGTTAGTATCTTGGGGCCACGAGTTAGTATCTTGGGGCCACGAGTTACTTATCTTGAGGCCACGAGTTACTTATCTTGAGGCCACGAGTTGCTTATCTTGAGGCCACGAGTTAGTATCTTGGGGCCACGAGTTAGTATCTTGGGGCCACGAGTTACTTATCTTGGGGCCACGAGTTACTTATCTTGAGGCCACGAGTTAGTATCTTGAGGCCACATGTTGCTTATCTTGAGGCCACGAGTTAGTATCTTGAGGCCACGAGTTAGTATCTTGAGGCCACGAGTTAGTATCTTGAGGCCACGAGTTAGTATCTTGGGGCCACGAGTTACTTATCTTGAGGCCACGAGTTAGTATCTTGAGGCCACGAGTTAGTATCTTGAGGCCACGAGTTAGTATCTTGGGGCCACGAGTTAGTATCTTGGGGCCACGAGTTACTTATCTTGAGGCCACGAGTTACTTATCTTGAGGCCACGAGTTACTTATCTTGAGGCCACGAGTTACTTATCTCGAGGCCACGAGTTACTTATCTCGAGGCCACGAGTTACTTATATATATATATATATATATATATTAGGGGTGTGCACGGATAGTCGAACATTCGAATATTCATTCTGCTCTAATTATTTGATAAATAAAAATGATATTCAAATTTCGCAAAAAAAAAAAATTCACAATAAAACCTAATTTGGTCACTTTCTGTGATTCTCCACGGCATATTTACGGTGGTGTTAGCGCAGTGGACAAGACGCATGCCTGTGGTGTGAGAGACCCGGGTTCAAATCCACTGTGAAACGCCAGTGTGTCCCTGAGCAAGACACTTAACCGCTAGTTGCTCCAGAGGCGTGCGACCTCTGACATATATAGCAATTGTAAGTCGCTTTGGATAAAAGCGTCAGCTAAATGAATAAATGTAAATGTAATATTTGAAGATGATCAGCTGTTCCTTCATCTTGGCTGAGCTTTCAACGTTGTTACGGGAAAGGATGAAGCTGATTGGTTAGTTCTTGTCAAATGACCCGCGGTGCGCTTACGGCATTCTGAAAACTTGAGATGTTTTTAACTCGATGCGGTGCGGACGCGCCTGAAAAAAATGGGCGCGTCGCTTCCATTATGAGCGTGCATACTGCGCGCCTACATTGGAAATAACGAACTTGAGCGCGCAAAAGACGCGATATGTGAACGGCCCCTGAGAACTGCGGTCTTCTACAGTGCTTCAAATATGCCGTGGAGAATCACAGAAAGTGACCGAATTCAAGAACATTGTTGCGGCATCTCTCAAGCGATGAATAAACACCGCTAACTTCGAGAATGCAGTGAAAACTCCTCTTCTCGCGTCTGCCCTAGACCCTCGGCACAAACATCTCAGGTTTCTCGATGAAAACATGAGAGAAGTAAGAAAAAAAGACTTTTTTGAACATTATCAGAACATTTTCTTTAATGCGAGTGGTGCGGATGCAGTCGCCGTCACCAACGATAAAGAGGATGCAATGCCCACTCGTCAGAAAAGGCTGAGCCAGTTCTTCAGCGATGATTACAGAGAGTCCAGCTGAGACGAGTGGGAACAGTTCTTGCTGGAACCATGTATTCCACCAGATGAGGATCCCATTCAGTGGTGAAACGAAAACACGAAGCGCTTCACAAAACTTATTCGCTTAGCACACTTTTATTTGTGAATCCCGCCAATGTCTGTGCCGTCAGAGCGCGTTTTCTCCGCGGCCGGCGTTATTGTTAACAGACTAAGGAGCCGACTTTCCCCCGATCATTTCTTAACAAGAACATGTAAAACAATAAAAAAAAAAAAGGCAAAAAAAAAGATTTGCTGACAGTTTCAAAGTTAAGTGTAGGCTACGTTCTACAACAGCCTAATTGCTGCAGGCTGCTTTGTTTTTTCTTGGTTCACTTTTTTTTTTTTCTTTTTTTTTTGCTTTTAATCTGTACTTTTGTTTGTTTGCACGCATTGTTAAAGGTTTTCAGCTACAAAACACGATGTGTAATGTTCAAGCTTATTGTGTGTAAGCTTGTTCAAAATGACGGAAACAATAAATGTTGCTGAAAAATATATGCTGTCTGTCTCAATAAACTTAATTTAAATAAACAAATATTCGTTTTTTGTGAGCTCAAATATTCGAATGTGATATTTGCGGAAAACGCCCATCCCTAATATATATATATATATGTATATAGATACACAAATAGATGTGCAATTTTATTTGAATATGTGATTGTATGACATTTATCAGAACATAGTCTAATCATCAAAATGACCGGAACATGAAACGCATAAAGGGACCCGAATACATTATTAGGATTAAACGCAACAGCAGGTTCTGCGCAGCCGCTCATGATCATGAAGAAACGATCTCTCGTTCTGCTGTTCTGATTGGCTGCTGCAGCCCATCTCTCTCTCTCTCTCTCTCTCTCTCTCTCTCTAACTCTCTCTGTCTCTCGCCCCTCCTCCGCTGGTTCAGCTGCTCGGGAGGCTGTTTGAGTGTTTAGCAGCGGTGCAGGAGGAGGTAAGATGCTGTGCATGTGTGTGTTTGTGGATACGTGTGTTTGAATGATGCTGTGATGGTCTCCTGCATGTTTGTGATCGTTATACAAGTGTGTGTGTGTGTGTGTGTGTGTGTGTGTCGTGCTACAGTGCATTGTTTCATCGTATTGCAGCTGCAGTGCATTGTTGGTGATCTATATCAGCTCAACACGAGCTGCTTCATGCACCTTCATTGTGAATGTGTTCTCCATTGTGAGTTCGTTCGGTGTGATGCGTCACGTTCCTGTCAGCGCTGATGGTTTTCTCGCTGAGTCACGCTGATGCTCGTGTTGGTTATTGATTTGTTTGATCGTCTTCTGTTGTATTCAATACAGTATGAATACAACAGAAAACGAACTATCGATCAGTGAACTATCAACGAAACCTCTGTACATCATAAATTGGTCCATACCAGGGTTTTATTGTTAATTAAAACTTAAACCATCAAAAAAGACATGGTCATTACTTAGATTTTAATAATATATATATATATATATATATATATATATATATATATATATATATATATATATATATATATATATATAATTTTTTTTTTTTTTTTTTTTTTTTTTTTTTACTTAAAACCATTTGAAAAATTTAAAATTGTTGTGGTTTTGTAACTTTTATTTTATATTTGTATTTACATTTAATAAATTATTATTTCAATTTTAGTGATTTTTAGTTCGTTTACAATATTTTAATGGTTGCCAAAGTAACATTTTCATTTAGTTTAAGATTTAGTAATAAATTAATAAATATGTTCTATAGCATTTTCTTTTTTCTTTTTAAAGTCTTAGTTATGTTTTTGTTTTATAGTTGTTTTTTTTATTTTTTTAATAAAATTATTTTTAATTGAAATAAAATTATTTAACAATTTTTTATAAATAAAATTTATTTTATTTCATATAATTGCCAAGGCAGCATTTCTCATTTTCATTTAGTTTAAGTAAAGGTATTAAAATAATGACAAGTAAATAAACTAAATAGTATCACTTAATATAAAATTATATGCACAAGCAAAAAATTATAAATAAAGAAATGTGAAAATCTAAAAATAAAATCTAATTTGAAATATTAACAAAAACTATATTATGTCAACGATGCAAAAATAGCACTAGGATTTTATGGGTTATTGAAATAAATTGTAAATGGTGTAGTAGTTTTGACCAATTTTTTTTTTTTTTTTTTTTGTGAAATGAAAATGAAATGTTTCCTGGGCAACTAGCTGAAATAAAATAAGTTTACTTTTTACAAATATTTTATTTCAGTTTATTTTATTAAATGTTTTATACATATTTAAAGGTGACATAAATATCAGACTTTTTCGGTGTTCAAATGCTAAAATCATGTCCCCGGTGCATTTACCAAACCAGGAAATGTGACAAAGATTAACCCAGTAAATATTGAACCAAGATATTGAACCAAGATGGCGGCGCGTCCACACACAGCGGCTTCTCTCTGTCCCGACAGAACGGTGTCTTCGTGTTTTTTGTCTTGTGAGTCGCAGTGTTTTTGTACGTCGTCGTCACGTCTACCTGTCTTTAAGCGCAAATACAGTCGCGAGTTTCTGCTCGATGTCGGCAGAACCGCATTTTTACAGTTAAACTCCGCGCACGCAGAACAGCTGCGGGATCTCTGTTTGCTAAGGAGTCCTTCACCATCACCGACCCCCACTACTGCATCTCGCCCACAGCTGAGGCGCCACAAGCGGTGTGAGAGGAAGCAGAAGAGGGGTAAGCGCGGAGGTATCCGGGCTAGGCTAACGGCTAACCCACACAAGCCATCTATCCCCACCATCGTACTCGCTAACGTACGCTCGTTGGACAGTAAACTGGACTACATTCGATTACTACGCTCAACTCGGAGGACTGTAAGAGACTGTTGTGTTTTTGTGTTCACGGAAAAATGGCTCAGCAACAGCGTTCCAGACTGCGCTATTCAGCTCGACCGGCTGACGTGCTATCGAGCGGACAGAGCTCTCGTGGCGGGAGGAAAAACCCGCGGCGGCACACCCCGATGCTTTTCTCATCATTGCTGGGGATTTCAACCATGCTGACCTAAAGAGTGTGTTTCCAAAAATACACCAACACATTAACTTTCCAACACGAGGTAATAACATTTTGGACTTTGTTTGCACCACACAGAGAGGAGCTCTGTGTTACAAAACCCTCCCCCTCCCCCACCTCGGAGCCTCAGACCACATCACTGTTATGCTAATGCCTGCATACAGACCGCTCATTAAAGTCGCCAAACCAGTTCAAAAACAGATTAAAGTGTGGCCAGAAGGATCATCAGAGATTCTTCAAGACTGCTTCAACACAACTGACTGGGACATGTTTAAGCAGGCTGCCACATGCAATAACACTGACCTCCAGGAGTACTCGGAGACTGTCACTGCCTACATCAACAAGTGTATTGATGATGTAACGGTCACAAAAACCAGCGACAGCAGAGACACTAGGAACCTGTGGCAGGGGATACAGACCATTACGGACTACATGCCCCCACCACGGACCTGTGACAGCAACATCTCTCTACTGAACGAGCTGAACACCTTCTTCGCTCGCTTTGAGCAACAAAACAGCACCACTGCACAGAAGACTCCACCTCCTCCCGGCGACCAGGTGATGACGCTGACCTCAGACAGTGTGAGGAGATCCTTCAGCAGGATCAATGCACGCAAAGCTCCGGGTCATGACAACATCCCTGGGCGTGTACTGAAAGACTGTGCAGCAGAACTCACTGATGTCTTCACAGACATTTTCAACATCTCACTGAGTCAGGCTGTTGTTCCCACATGTTTCAAAACTACCACCATCATTCCAGTTCTGAAGAAGCCATCTCCATCCTACTTCAATGACTACCGTCCTGTTGCACTTACCCCCATCCTCATGAAGTGCTTTGAACGGCTAGTCATGCACCACATCAAGTCTGCCCCCCCCCCCTCCCTGGACCCCTTCCAGTTCAACCGGTCCAACCGCTCGACCGATGATGCCATCGCCACTACCCTCCACTCAGCACTCACACATCTGGACAAAAAAGACTCATATGTCAGAATGCTGTTCATAGACTTCAGTTCAGCATTCAACACAATCATCCCTCAACAGCTCATTTACAAACTGATTCAGCTGGGGCTCAACACTTCGCTGTGCAACTGGCTGTTGGACTTTCTGACTGGAAGACCTCAGGCAGTACGGGTCGGCAGCAACACATCCAGCACCATCACACTGAACACTGGGCCCCCCCAAGGATGTGTGCTGAGCCCCCTCCTCTTCACTCTGCTGACCCATGACTGCACACCTTCACACAACTCCAACCTCTTTATTAAGTTTGCAGATGACACGACTGTGGTGGGTCTCATTAGCAACAAAGATGAGACAAACTACAGGAGCGAGGTGAGCCGCCTGGCCAAGTGGTGCAGTGACAACAATCTCTCTCTGAACGTGGAGAAGGCAAAGGAGATTGTTGTAGACTTCAGGAGAGCACACACTCAGCACGTTCCTCTGACCATCAACGGTGCGACTGTGGAGAGAGTGAGCAGCACCAAGTTCCTGGGTGTGCACATCACAGAGGACCTCTCCTGGACTGAAAACACAGCAGCACTGGCCAAGAAATCTCAACAGCGTCTCTACTTCCTCCGCAAACTGAGGAGAGCCAGAGCCCCGGCCCCCATCATGTACACCCTCTACAGAGGCACCATCGAGAGCATCCTGACGACCTGCATCACTGTGTGGTATGGCGCCTGCAACGCGTCCTGCCGAAAGACCCTGCAACTCATAGTGAGAGCAGCTGAGAAGATCATTGGTGTCTCTCTCCCCTCCCTCCAGGACATTTATGGAACCCGTCTCACCCGTAAAGCCCTCTGCATCACAGGTGATCCCACTCACCCATCACACAGCTTCTTCAGTCTGCTGCCATCAGGGAGGAGACTGCGGAGTCTCCAGGCCAGGACCAGCAGACTGAAAGACAGCTTCATCCACCAGGCTGTCAGGAAGCTGAACTCACTCCCGAACTTGCCCCCCCTCCCCTCTTCTTCCCCAGGCACCACTGAACTATGAACCACCCCCCCCCCCCCCCCCCACACACACACACTAATTATATGATGGCATGCACTAGTCACTTTGTGCAGCATTGGTCTGCTCACTACCTCATTCAACATGGAACTGACGTCATTCCACTACCTCATCAGTCAGTTAAATAAAATAACTGCTCTTGAGCCCTTTGTCACTTGTCACTTTAATCAGACTTAATAAGGTATTTTTAAGAAGGGATTTTTTTGCACTAAAAATCTTTTATCTGCACTGTTGTTCACTTCATTGATTTGCACTATATCTGTCATTTGCCTTGCGCTGCTTTATTTAACTTTATTTTTAATTTTATTATATGCCCTTTATTTTTTTATTTATTTTTTTTTACATTCCCTTATTGTATAGTTGTATCTACATTTTATATTTTATCTAGATTTTTAGGCTTTAATGTTAATGTTATCTGTATGCACCGGGGTCTGAAAGTAACGCAATTTCGATTCTCTGTATGTATGTACTGTACATGTGGAAATTGACAAAAAAGCAGACTTGAACTTGAACTTAAAAATCTTTTAGTAAGCGAATGTATTTGACTATTTAAGCGCAATAAGACATGAAAGAGAACTTGGTTTAGTCTCACATGCCGTGTGACAGACGCTCAGAAAACGCTATATCAGAAGTTTAAACTAATCTGGTGATGATTTCAGAGCGATAGACATGTTAATCAAAACCAAACAGATGTTTTTTTATCGGAGTATCTGTCATAGGAGCTGTAAAGGCTCCGCCCTTTTCTGGAAAAGGGGGCGGGGAGCAGCAGCTCATTTGCATTTAAAGAGACAGGCATTTTCAAAATGATAATCAATGATCCATGGGGTATTTTGAGCTGAAACTTCAGACACATTCTGGGGTCACCTGAGACTTATTGTAGAAAGGGGCATAATACGTCACCTTTAAGTAATGAAAACTTTTCATTATGGGTTTAGTGTTAGCCTCATTTGCGGTTCCTGATACAGTGCGTTTTGTGATGTGTGTGTTTCGGTCAGGATTCAGAGGGTGTGGAGATCATGCTGGGAGTTTGTTCCAGCGGCCTCCTCGTCTACAGAGAGAAACTACGCATCAATCGCTTCGCCTGGCCCAAAATACTCAAGATCTCCTACAAGAGGAACAACTTCTACATCAAGGTTCGGCCGGGAGAGGTGAGATGAGACGAGTCTCTTCTGTTCTTCAGATGGACCGCAGATAGTCTGTACGAGTGTGAAACGCTTGTCTTTCTGTTTTCACTCAGCTCAAACACTTCGAGAGCACCATCGGATTCAAGCTCCCCAATCACAAAGCAGCAAAGAGACTCTGGAAAGTCTGTGTGGAGCATCACACCTTCTTCAGGTCAGACAGACTCCATGCTGTAGAGTTCATTAATACTGAGAAGTTTTATTTCTTATATGTGACCCTGGAGTTAACAGTCTTAAGACGCTGGGGTATATTTGTAGCAATAGCCAAAAAAACATTTTTTTTTTTTTTTTTACGTCTGTTTTGATTTATTTTTAGTTATGTCTTAGTTTAAATTTAATACTAGATGGAATGTTTAAATACTTATATAGTTTTTATTATCACTGCTGATTTTAATTTTAGTCAGCTGAAATTGGGTCATTTTTATATTTTTTTAATATTTTATAATATTTAAATTTTAGTTTTTATTCAATTTTGTTTCAGTTATAGTCATTTTAGTACTTAAACTAAACAATTAGTGTTATTTTAGTATCACTGAGATACTAATGTATTATTTATTACTTAAATGATTAATATATTAACAGATTTTCCCTGTTGATTTTAAATTTAGAAAATCTGAAATTTTTTTTATTTTGTTTTTGTTTTTTGTAATAATGTATTTAAATATAATTTTTTATTTTAGTTTTAGTCATTTTAGTATTTCAACTTTAAACATAGTGTGTGTTAAGTTTCGTTGAAATTGTTCCAAAGTAAAACATTTTTCAGTGTAGTTTTTTTATATTTCTGTATTGTTTTTATCAAATATTATTTCAGTTTTAGTTTTTATTGTAGTTCATCAAGTTAAATTATAAACTGGTCAATTAAATTATTTGTGTTTTTATATTTATTTATTTATATATGTATATATATATATATATATATATATATATATATATATATATATATATATATATATATGTATGTATGTGTGTATGTAAATGTTTTTTTTCTTCAGTTAACATAATTAATTGCACTTACCATAAAACATACTTTTTTTCTATAGTGTTATCATTGACAAATAGCGAAAAAATTAAAATGACTGTTTTTTTTTTTGTTTTTTTTACCAAGTCACTGTGCTATAAGCATAGATGTTGTGTCATCATGAAAACCACATGCTTCGTTGTTCACACTTGAAAATGTGTTTCAGTTCTTATATTGGGATCATTTACTTTATCATTTAGCACTTATATATCATTGCTCTTTTTGTTGTTTTTGATTGCTTCCACTGTCCTCATCTGTAAGTCGCTTTGGATAAAAGCGTCTGCTAAATGAATGAAATGAAGTGAATCAGACACACCTCGCATAAGTGAAATGTTTAAATGTCATCGATCTAATTAGCGGTCTGATCCTTGTGTCCTGATAGGCTGGTTTCTCCTGAAGCTCCTCCCAAGCGCTTCCTGTCCTTGGGCTCAAAGTTCCGCTACAGCGGCCGAACACAAGCGCAGACGCGGCGAGCGAGCGCTCTGATCACACGAGAAGCGCCACAGTTCCAGCGATCGGCCAGCAGGAGGCACACCGTCGCACTCAGCATGAACAGCAGTGCGTAACACCGCTAACTCACACTAACCAGCTACTAACCAGCTAGTCAAGTCCGTTTCAGAGCAGAATGATCTTCAAAACAAGTTTTTATTACAGCTACGATTTCAACAAATTGTAGTAAAAACGTAGTAAAATATTGACATAAAAACTGCCGTGAATGTTTGTACAGATCAGAATTTATTTGAGTGTTGATTTTTAAATACATTCGATTAATCTATTATAGTTTCGTTCCAAAATTGTAATTTCGGTTCATAATTAGTATTTATATAAATAATTAAGAATTTAATAATTTCAATGACATCATTATAAAAAGCAGTTAAAATATTAAAATTAAAAGTATTAATTGTGATTTCATGTTTTTCTTTATTAAAGCACGGATTGTGTTGTGATTGAAAATGTAAGTTAATGTGTTAGTAATGTTAATAATGATATGTTGATGAATCTGTGATCAGCGCCAGCGACGGTCACCCGTGACGACGAGAAGAACGACAAACCCGCTGTTGCTACGAATGACCTCATCGCCATGGAAACGCCGGAGAAGAAAGCAGAGGAGATGAACTCAGTGGAGGAGGAGAATAAAGTCAACAGTGACGAATCAGAGCAAGCCCCGCCCCCCTCCGTGACCAAGGTAACCGTCAGATGATTGACAGCTTGACACATGTGATGATTACGAGGTTTGTTTCAGCGTTCACGCTCCAGAACATGAACGGGACCCTAAAATGAAATCAGATTTTTTTTTTTTTCTCAAATTATTACATTTCTATGAATTTTTACAATCAAAAAGGACATTTAATCAATTTAAATCATAAAAATTTTACCATTTGACAATATATAAAAATTTTAACAGTAGTACGTAAGAAACATTTTATTTTTATCTCAAATTCTTCAATTTCTATACATTTTATAACCAAAGCTGACATCTAATCAACTTGATTCATAAAACCTGTACAATTTAATAATTTATTAAGTTTGATAATTTATTAAAGTGTAATCATTTATAAAATTGTTAACATTATTGGGGAAATGTTCTATATTTTGTTCCAGATATAGTTTTATTTTTCTCATATTCTTACGTTTCTATAGATCTTTGTTATCAAAAAGAATGTCTAATCAATGTAATTCATAAAAGTATTAACAGTAATGATGCCCTAAGAATTATTGTTTTTTATGAATGAAATTTTTTTTAGTTCAGTTAAATGTTAATGAAAAAGGATGTCATCAATTTTATTGAATAAAACTTTTACAATTTAATAATTTATTAAAATTGTAACTATAATAGGGCCCTTATTAAATGTCTTTTTTTCAGTTTTTCTGGATTCTATTTTATTAGTTCAATTAAATGCTAATAATCAGAAAGTATGTGTCATCAATTGAATTCATAAAATCTTTACAACATAATCATTTTTCATTTATTTTAGTTTTAATAATTGTGACCTATGAAAGTTTATTTTTTTTTTCCTCAAATTGTTTTCTATTTTGATTTTACTGAATTTTTCAGTTTTAAGAATTTAATAAAAAAAATGTATAATCAAAAAGTATGTCTAATAATTGAATTCATAGAACATATTGAATCTTAAGCAATAATAGATTAGCTGAAACTACTAACATGTAGAACGCCAAACGTGTAGAAATGCATTAACATGCAGCAGTAGCTCTTGTTTCCTGTCCTTCACTAACCAGCTTTCTTGCTTTTCTTCTGACCACACATTTTTGTGTTCAACCATGCATATGTTTTCATGCATGCACCGTTTTCTCCCATCATCCTCATCGTCATCAGTCGTGTCCGTACTCATCGGATCCGTTGGGATCTGAGCTCTCTCTCCCGTCTTCTCCCGTCTCGTCCACTAAAGTGCGCAGGAGACGCAGAGAAAGCAGCCGCAAGCGCGCTTCCTCCGTCAGTCCGGCCAAAACCACAGCGGGCTGCCGGCGGCGTCAGGCCCAAGCGGATCGTAAAGCGGCTCTTCTGGAGGAACGAGCGCTGCTTCTGTCCGCACGCAAGCAGAGACTGGACCAGAGCCGCAGCCGAGGAGGAACGCTCTTCTCCTTCTCTCTGCATCTCCCCGATCTGCCCTCGCTGCTGGACGACGACGGTTACCTGAGCTTCCCTGACCTCACCGAGCTGCGCTTCCTGCCCGAGAGCCTGCATCACTTCATGCCCATCAAGTCTCCCTCACTCATCCCCTGCTTCCTCTTCATCTTCTTCTTCCTGCTCTCCACCTCGTTCTCCGTGCCGTACGCGCTCACACTCTCCTTCCCACTGGCGCTGTGTCTCTGCTATCTGGAGCCCAGGGCCGCGTCGCTCGGATCGTCTCTGACGCAGGGCTTCCAGGACAGTTCCGATGACGAGGTGTGTGTGTGTGTGTGTGTGTGTGTGTGTGTGTGTGTGGTTATCTGCCACCTCAGTCTACAGAGCGTCGAGAGTGTGTCTCATCTGTTCGTTCTCAGTCACCACATTCCATGGGATTATTCTCATCCTTATCATTTGGAAAAAGCACACAGCGTGTTTCCACTGGGACCTTCCATAAATAGCATACAAATATGTATAATAATGCGTTTTAAGTAGGGCTTGGCGATTATGACCAAAAATATTTTTATTGTTGTTTGAGAATTCACAATTTCAGTTTCAATTATATTTAAGTAGTCAACTTAAAAAAGCATTTTAAACATGAATCAAGTAATGTTTTCTTAATTAACCAGATAGTAATAATCACATATATACAGTTATATCATTTTATGCACTATATGTTATTTGTATGTTTTGGTTGTTTTTTTGGGGGGGGTAATGATAAATTTAAAATAATAATAGATATTATAATGTATTATATCAATTATATCATTATGTATTATATGTTAGATTTATTTAGTAATGATTAATTTAATTAATATTTAATACAATAATAGTATATGGATTATAACAATTATGTCATTATATGTATTATGTTAGATGCATTTATTTATTTATTTGATAATGATTAATATTTCGATATAATTTTTTTAGTTTATTAAAATCTTATTATATATAAAATACACAGTTTAATTTTTTTTATATTATAATTTTTTTTTTTAGAAATATGTAATTTATTTCTATAACATAACACAAATATTAAATATTATATATTAATTTTGTGTGTTATACACGCACACACACACACACACATATATAATGAAATATAATACAAACAATAACGACTATAGTAATTGAGTATTAGTTCAACATCTAGACATTTCCACATGTTTAAGACCAGCTAATTTAATAATACTGTAAGTTTATCTAATAGTTGTCACTAAGCTCCTTTAAACATGTCATGGGACACTATAGCGCCACCTATCTGTGTAAAGTGCCTGTTGTTTGTGCAGCTCATTTTCACTAGTTGGCAGGTCATCGTTTACCATTAGCATTGCTCTTATGTGATGCATGTTTCATCATGTGTAAAGCATCCGGTCGAACGTGATCGTTATAGTCTGACAAACGTTCTGTTAATGTCATCCTCGCTTGTCTGATGCGTGTTGAGGAATGTTTGTATGTATATCTACATGCTGTTCTCACGCATCACGTCAGGTTCATGATCTCATCATCTGTGTTGCATCATGAACCTTCTTCACTTTCCCATATGATCCTCGTGAAGAATCCTCTACTGATTTGAATAACATGAAGTTTTCCTTTATTGCTGCGATCTGTCGGACGTTCTTTGGTCAAACAGACCGACAGCGATCAAACCGACTTCAATTGTGATGACGACTCGTCTGCGTCTGAGGTGTGTCTGCGCTGTGCACTTTTATTCTTAATAGATTGTGCTTTTAATGAGTGTATAACATGTCTCACGTCCTCTTTTTCACCCAAACTCCTTATAGTCTGACTTTGAGGACAGCTTTGACATGAGGACACAGGTATTGAGACTCCATGGTGTTTTGAGAACAGAGAAACCAGTTTAAGGTGGTTTGATGGTCAGGGTGAGAAACCAACTAAACCAGCAAAGACCAGCAAACCTCCTTAAGCCAGTTTGAAACCAAGAACCATCCATCATCATCATGTTTGTGCTTTTGTTTTATTAGTCAAACGTGTCGTAACCAGATGGATTTGGTTGCTAAAAGGGTTTTAATTAGGGCTGTCTTGTGGTTAATTAATTACATGATGTGCTGATTAATTATCACAAATTAATCCTACATGAATTTTGTCTGAGAAGTCGTTGTGTTTAATGAGTAAAGCATTGACTAGACATTGAGTCATTGAATCATTCACTCAATCGATTCATTCAAACATCTGATTCATTCAAAAACTTTTTATGAATGAGTCACTGATTCATTGAGTCACTCGATTTGTTCAAAACCATGGAAAAATTGACATTTTTAATGTTTTCCTTATTTATTTTTTTTCTCTTTCTCTAGTATAGTTTCATAAAACGGATTAAAGGAGAGAATGTGTTTGTCAAGCACAGTAATCTCATGTTGGAGGTTTGTGAAGCATGAGCTGACGAGTGTTTGGGTTTAATTACTCGTATGACCAGCCCATGTGCTGTTTAATAACTCTATTGTAAATTACTGCAGTGAATCTAACAGCACTTGGTTCAATTTTTATCAATTCTAGTTTCATAGAAATTCCAGTTTGAAGATTGCTCTTATTTTCTGGAGTGTTTCAAGCCCTTGCATGAACTAAAATAGCAACACAGCTATGAAAAGTCAATGACATTCCTTTGGAATCTTTTTATGCCCCGCCCCATTCGATCCCTCCCTGTGCTGTGATTGGTGGGTCAGGAGACAGACACGCCCACAGCTCTAGTGCAGCATCAGCTGAGCGTCAGTGAGATGAAGAGGTTGTTTCTGCAGATGCGCTGTGAAGCGTTGGGTGTGAACGAGTGGGACAGAAGACTGTCCTCGTCTCCTCGACCGGAAGACAAGTCTCTGGTCAAACCTGTACACTCACAGGAAGTAAGACCTTGACAGGCAGCACGTGTGCTTTAGACGTGAGATTTGAGTGACACTTCTGATCATTTAACAACAGAAATAGACAAAGCCATTGTTGACGGCATTTTAATTTATTTATTTTAGTTCTTCAGAATGCTACAAAACTTGGTAAAGGAATTTAAAAGGTTAAATGGCTTTGAAAAAATAGCCATACTTGTGGTTTTTACCGTCAAAAGTTACCTCAATTGAAAATGAATAGATGTGAATTTCATTGAGTGGAAATGTTTGGTACTGCGCTATTTTGCGATATCAACTTAAAATTTGGAACACAACTTGCTTAGATTTACGGCTTTGATTTTCTGCCAGTTAAAAAGTAAAACGTTTTGGAAAATGTGTATTTCATATAAAATTTTAAAATAGTATTTTTGTGTGAATTCCTTTTAAAAAAAAAATTCACTTTTTTCAGTTCTTCTTTAGAAAAAGTCAAAACTTAAGTCTGCACTCCAAAGCTTTCAAGATTTACAACTGTGTACTTTGGACATTTTTTTTTTCTATTCTCCAAAATTGGTTAACGGCTAATAAATGGATCATAACTATTCAATAAACATTAATCTATTACCATAAATCCTCTAAAAATATTAAATAAGTAATTTATCAAAGTAAAATATACTACATTCATTTCACTGGAATTAATAAATCTGTCATTTTTGGTCTGACTAACTCGACTGGTCAGTCTGCTTGTGTTAAGCTCGTTTTGATTCATTATGAAGTGGTTTAACCCAATAAATCTCCTGACGGTTGGATTTGAAGTGTTTGTTAGGTTCCTAAGAAGATTACTTCTCTTGAGTTTCTGTGTGTGTGTGTGTGTGAGTTATAGTTTTTAGTTCAGTTTGAAGCATTGTTTGGTATGTTCATCCTGTGTGTTTCACAACACGGCACTGATGATTATTCTGCATGATCACTCATTTTGTGCTTTGAGAGGCATTTCATTCCACCAACCGCTGACACTAGTTTAACTAACCCCTTTCTGTGATGTTTATCTGTTGTGTCTCTGTGTTTGTAGATGTCAGAGGAGGTTAAAGCCGAATCTGAAGATGTTCCAGTGCAGCCGGATCACGCTGCTGATGGTGTGGAGGTTAGACATTACTGTTTATTACATCATACACACGCGTGTTCACTGCTCGTTTAAGGCTGTTCACTACTACCTTACAGTTACATTACAGTTCATTTAAATTAAGTTATAAATACCCTAATAAAGAAACACAAACAAATATACAACTGTGCCATTAAAAATATGTGTGTGCGTGTGCATATAATTTGTACCCAGAAGTGGTTTAAATCTGACAAAATATCCCAAAACCTCCTTTTAGGGACATCCTCATTTGAAAAAAAAAATGCATGAAAATAAAGTGGATAAAGTTTTGTGGCTTTTTTTTTATAAAAACAATGGTGTATATTCATATTTTTCATATTTTCCATTAATTTCCTATTGGCAGTTTGACCACTAGAAACACAAGTGTGACTTTGTTTTTAAGACCATTTTGCCTTTTTGAATTGTTCATGATTTGTTTGTTCACATAGCCAGTGTGTTAATTCACCCAGTTTAACAGCATTCTGATGGTAAGGTCATTTAAGTGTTGATGTTGTGTTGACGCGGGCAGGTGGTTTTGCCCTGTGATGAACTCTGTGACGGTGACACTGAAGTGTGCTGTTTCTGTCCCAGAGTTCAGTTGCTCCACAGGTGGAGGTGTGCTGTGAGACGGAGCTGGAGAGACCATTAGTGTCCTCTACTGGTGAAAAAGAGAAGTATATGAAGGCCCTGAATGAGGCCATCGCAATGGGGAGACGCTCCACATGGGCTTCGATTGGAGAAGAATCCAATAAACAAAACTCAGAAACCCAAGAGATTCCTGCTGGAGCCCAAGAAGAGATGTGCCATGAAGAAGATGAAGACATGCTCCAAATCTGGGATCAGAAGCACCTAAATATTGCGATTGAAGATAAAAACAAGGAGTCTAGAATGGCAGAAACCACCTATGACACCCAAGAGTTTCTTACTGGAAATCAAGAAGTGATGTGCCATGAAGAAGATGATGATGATGAAGACATGCTCCAAATCTTGTATCAGAAACGCCAAAATATTCAGGTCGAAGATGAAATCAAGGAAACTTCTGTGGAAAGTCCAATTGAAGGAGAAGAACCCAGCTCAGAAACCAAAGAGATTCCTACTGGAACCCAAGTTATGTGCCATGAAGAAGATGACAATGATGAAGATATGCTCCAAATATTGGATCAGAAACACCAAAGTATTAAGTCTGAATATGAAAAAAAGGAATCTGCATTGGAAATGCCATCTGAAGGAGAAGAAACCCAAGAGACTCCTGCTGGAACCCAAGAAGTGATATGCCATGAAGAAGATGAAGACATGCTCCAAATCTGGGATCAGAAGCACCAAAATATTGAGGTTGAAGATAAAAACAAGGAGCCTGCAATGGAAGAAACCACCTATGAAACCCAAGAGTTTCATACTAGGAATCAAGAAGTGATGTGCCATAAAGAAGATGAAGACATGCTCCAAGTCTTTTATCAGAAACACCAAAGTATTAAGTCTGAAGATGAAAAAAAGGAACCTGCATTGGAAATGTCATCAGAAGGAGAAGAAACCAACTTAGAAACCCAAGAGACTCCTGCTGGAAACCAAGATGAAAACATGCTCCAAATCTGGTATCAGAAACACCAAAGTGTTGAGGTTGAAGATGAAAGTGCAATGGATGGAATCACCTCAGAAGCCCAAGAGAATCCTGCTGGAACCCAAGAAGTGGTGTGCAATGAAGAAGATGAAGACCTGCTCCAAATCTGGGATCAGAAACACCAAAATATTGAGGTTGAAGATGAAATCAAGGAAACCGTGTTGGAAGAACCCAGTTCAGAAACCCAAGATATTTTTACTGGAACTCAAGAAGAGATGTGCCTTGAAGATATGCTCCAAATATTGGCTCAGAATCACCAAATGATTGAGGTTGGGTATGAAAACAAGGAACCTGTATTGAAAACGCCATCTGAAAGAGAAGAAACCCACTTAGAAACTCAAGAGATTCCTGCTGGAAACCAGAAAGTGGTGTGCCATGAAGAACATGCCATGAATGAAGACATGCTCCAAATCTGGGATCAGAAAGACCAAATCAGTGCGTTTGAAGATAAAAACAAGGAGCAAGTCATTTCAGACTCATTTGAACTCTCTCAGCTCTTGTTCTTCAATGAAGAGGAACCTGCAGATGAATCCATCAGCGCCCGTCCTTACAGAGAATTTCCACTTTATATGAAGTCTGTCTCTTCAACTGTACAGAACCAGATGGAAGACCAACCTCAAGAGATGATGATCAACGTTAAAGATGAAGAAGCTTCCTCATGTTTTCATTTGAGCGAGCTGCCAAGGTTTCAAACATCAGACCTTATGAAAACAAAAGTGCATGAGCATGATCCTGGACCAAACCAGGAGAAGGAAGTTGCACAGGAAGTACCTCAGATAGAGGTAACCAATCCCAGGGTGCACTGGGGTCACCGTGTGACATCAGCACTGACTAATAATGGAAACTCTCTCTCTCTTCTTGCTTCACGATTGGAAGCGTTTAAGCAGTCACTGATTATTTACACGTCTGAGCGCTGCATGATCACACACCCTAATCATCACATCTGTATGTCTGGATGAATTTATTCATGAGCAGCTGGACGATTCCATTTGTCCAAAAAAAATTCTCTCTTTTTCCTGTTGAATTTTCTGAAGTATGTCAGGTTACATAAGTATAATGGGTTGCGACTGCAGTTTCTTGTTGAAATATAAAGAGTTTAGTGTTTGCTGAAAGCATCCCTCATGATTTAAAACGAGTAGTTGTCTTCTCCCATCATGAATGTGATGATCTGTGCTGCGGGTTTAGGATATTCAAGAGTGTTTTCCAGTGATTTTCTGTGTTTGTGAATCAGCAGTCAGAGGAAGCGCTCAAAGACGTTCCTGTGGTTCACACCGAGACCAAGACCATCACGTACGAGTCTGCTGAGGTGAAGCGCTCTCTACACTGATGCTGTTCCCAGTGTCCTGGAGTGTGTGTAATACATCTGTGTGTGTGTGTGTGTGTGTGTGTGTGTGTGTGTTTATAGGTGGA
>NC_081766.1:869200-884200 GCF_963082965.1 Carassius carassius
AAAAAATATAAAAATTGGTAACATTTCACAATAAGGTTATACATTAGTTAACATGAACTAACAATGTAAAATAGCTCTATAAACCTTAGTTAATAAATTCGTTTTAAATTAATAATTATAGATGAGTTGATAAATAATATGATAATAATGATAAATAATAATGCACTTTATATATATATATATAGTTCATTATAATTAATTCGCAATAAAATACAATAATTGTTTAGTTATTATTAAATTCACTTGGTTCTGCCTCACAATGAGTATTTTGATATCACATGTCAAACCATGTGCTGTAATGCAACACTTTTTATAATTTAAAAATAATTTGTCACAATATGAAATATAGCAGTCTTTAAGAAAAAGTCGTGCGGCTTTTTTAGTGTATTTCACTCTCGCACCACACGAGGGCGCCAGAACATCACTGTCAGAACCTTTAACCCGGGAGCAGATCATCTGGACATGTTACTCATTCAGTCTGACTCTCAGTTATTACAGATATATCTCTGAAAATATATAAATTGTCTTTACATTCAGCAGCACTTGCATGTTTTGAAATGAATGCTTCAGAAAGTCTCTGTCTAATCAGTCATGACCGGTTCCCACCCAAAAGAAGGAACGGCCGTCTGTCTGGAAAACCTCCCCTGAGACTGACCCGAATGTACACACACACACACACACACATCTGTCCACTTGTACGCACACATTCAGACACACACCGTCACACATGAACCTATGAATCTCTCTCTTAATAATTGCAGTCAAATTTAAGTGGATATTTCTGTGCTCAAGTTTTGGGTCAGTAAGAGATTTCTTCAAGAACATAATAGTTTTATTCATTAAGGACGCATTAAATTGATCAAAAGTGAGAGTAAAGACATTCGATTTCAAATAAATGCTGTTCTTCTGAACTTTCTGTTCATCTGTGAATCCCAGGAAATAAAATGCATCAGTTTCCACAGAAATATTGTGCAGCACAACTGTGTTCAACACTGATAATAATCAGAAATGTTCCTTGAGCAGTAAATCATCATATTATTCTGATTTCTGAAGATCATGTGACACTGGAGACTGGAGGAATGATGCTGAAAATACAGCGGAGCATCACAGAAATACATTACACTTTAACACAGATTCACACAGAGAACAGATGTTTTAAATTAGAACAACATTTAATGATTTTTCCTTTATTTTTGTTATCAAATTAATGCAGCATTGATAAGCAAGAGACTAATTTCAACAACATTACTGACCTTTAACTTTTGAATGGTAGTGTAATATTATATACAATAATTTCCCACAAATAACTAAAATGATAGTTCAAGTTGACTTTACTGTAAAAATCTCACAGAACAGAAAAAAGTCTCAGCTTCTGACATTCGTACAAAGTTTAATGCACTGTGGAAGGCTTGACCTCTGACCCTTCGGATCAATAGGTCAACTGTCCAGTGAATTTTTATATGCAATTTAAATGCATAAATCTTACATTTAAGCCTATATATGTATACATATCATGAAAAAATCCTGACATAGTTTTTCATTATGCATTTATGATCAATGCATTTATTCAAATTGCAAAAAATCAGCAGAAACCCTGCATAATAAATAATATAACAATAGGCATAAATAAATACATATAATGTGAAATATAAAATAGTGGAAAGAATAAAATACAGTTAAAGAGAAATATAGAAAATAACAATAAAGAGAGGAATATTTTCACAAAAAGATCAAATAAAAAATTAAGTGTATTTGTTTTAGCAAGTCAATTATTCATGTATTTATTCATTCGTTTGTTTTAAATTTTTGCAGGTTTAGTCCTCCATTAGATTTATTCTGTTAAAAAGAAGTATGAAGATGGTGAAAATATGGTTTGCTATGAAACAAGCAATATTTGTTTTAAAATATGCATCTATAAGAAAAACAAAATAGTTCATTATTAATGCACTCAAACCAATTGCATTATAAATATATGGATAATAAGTGTATAAACCTGGTTATTGTGTTGTTGTTACCATTACAATAATCAGAGCTGAGTTTCACTGATGCATGACTGACAAATATGCATCACAGTTGATTAGTTTCAGCTAAAAATGGGAAATCCAAATGCATGGATATTTTAAATGCAATTCAGCTACATGAATCTGAAATACGGTCGGAGTGTAAGCAGAGATGGCTCGTCTGCTTTAAAACACTGGAGGTGAATGACTGCTGTGGGAAACACTTCTGGTCTCCCCAGGCTGTAATTGGCATGTGCACACAACTTCCCTCGGCATTGTCCCGCCGCCGAATGGTGTCTGGCTCCGTGACCTCGCGACCTCGCTCTGAATATTTGTTTAATTTGGTGAGAAAACTGTGGAAATGATCTCTCGGTTCGCCGTGAGGATGCTGGACACATAAAGTGTTCGTGCAAAATTAAGATCAACTCGTGAGCTGCTGATATGACGTGTTCGATGATAAGAATTCATGCAGAATCTTTCCTCAAGCACCAATCATTTAACAGTCAGACGGATGCATGCATGAGAGACCCACAGAGAGAGCTTCTTCGACTTGACCCCTGCTTTAAAACTGAATTTGAATGAGTTGAAGGGGAGACAGACGCTTAGAGGAAGCGAACATGAAAATGAAGAGCAAAGTCAGATTCTCAGCAGAGTTTCAGAGAAGTGTGTGTGTGAGCGTACAGTATGTGTGTGTGAGTTGCAGGGATGTAGTGTCTGGTAAATGTCTGCTCATGCATTTGCAAATGACAAAAAAAATGACATTTTTAAAATATTCGAGTATGTAGAGATTTACAAACATGATCTGCAGAAGAGAAAAGAGCAGCAGTTTCTCTGATGAGTGTGCAACGTTTCTTCATTTGGATAAAAATGGACAGTTTTTCCATGTTCTCTAAACTCCCAGAATTATAAATAGTTCACAGTTCATATAAAATAGTGGTTGAAATAAATATTCAGATATTACACATGGCCTCCCTTCAAGTGCTACATAGAAAATAAATACCATAAATACAATTTCTACATTTGTAAGGTGTTTATTCTGCTGTTCATTCAATGGCAGAATTTCAAGTTTTACAGTGAAAACCTGAATAATAATTATGATGATATAAACTAAATCCCCCAAAAAATAAGCTCAGATATTTTGTACAATAATTCCTCATAATTTGCGTATTTATTTATTTATTTACAAATAACTACATGCATCAAAGTTTAGATCAATGCATGTAAAAAAAATATTAATTCTAGTTCTATTGCAAATCATCTTTTGTGAAATTTTAAGTATATCCAATTAAAACACACTCTGAGATTGCACATTCTTGCATGCAAGATTTTATCTTTGAATGATTTTGTTTGTGAAACCTCAGACTTGAGCTTGAACTTGACCGTCGGAGTCGTCTGGGAAGCCAGACGTGAGTTTGGCCTCTGCTATTATCATGCAGAAGAGTGTCAGGCCTCATTAGCATATCCCCCGCCTGCTTCAATTAAAAGAGCAGAGCTGTGAGAAAAGGCCTAGACGTTCACAAGGACTCGAGACAATCACATCTGCTTCAGTCCAGACGCTTGTTTGCTGAATTCACGGCTGGACAGTCTCAACAGGGAAGGATGCTCTTCCACTCGAACATTACGATTATTAATAAGAGCTGGAAAAGATACAAACATATTGGCAGGTTTGTTTTTTGTTTCTTTGATGAATCTGAAGCATTTGGATTTGTGTGATTTTAAAGAAGAGTGTTGTTTTCGTATTGAGATAACTATTATTCATTTTTATTCATATTTATTTCTATTTAATATTATTAATATTTTGTATCAGTTTTCATTTCAAGTTTTTTTATACTTTATTTTATTTTAGTCAACATTTATTAGATGTTGCACCTAAATTTCTTCCTAAAATGAGATCTCTGACATTTAATTGCAAACTTGTCTGAGCACAGTTTGACATATTGTTGATTACTCTTTTTCTTGAGAAACATTCATTCAAGAGGAGTTTCTCTTCATTGCTGCAGGAGAAATGTAGATATTTGTGCAAGTGCATTGAAACACTGCATGCATCTTTTCCTTTTTTTTTATTGGAAGTCTTTGTCATTTTATGAGCAGATGATTCTAAATGTGTTTTATTCAGAGTGCAATGAGAGTTCAGTGTTTGATCATGTGACAGCAGCTCACATCCAATCACAGCCGTTAAATGATGATGAGCTGTGAAGCTCTTTACTTCGACTGTGAGCTGTTAAAATCTATTTATTGTGGTTTGTGTTTGTTGGGATGTTTGTGGAGTCCTTGAAACTGAAAAAAAAAATGTGTGCGATTTATTTAGAAACAGCTTTCACTCAGGAATTGTTAGTTTATTTACCAGATATATACTTAGAAATGGCAGGTAACACGTTAAAACAAACATGACATTCTGAAGTAGAAAGACTGAAAATGTACAACCTTGAAAAATCATTTTGTACAGTGTATCTTAGAAACAGATTTTAATGGCATATTCTACCGATTCTGCAGTATGAGATTCTGCAGTATGTTGCAAAACTTTATCCTTTATGACATCTATGTAAATCAAACCTGAGCATGTTCAGTCCCATTTGGTTTCCTGCTGTTTCTAAAGGCATGAACGCAAAAATATCTGAGTTAAAGGTGAAATAATTGAGTTTAATCAAATGACATCTGAACACGGACACACAGAGAAGCTGGAGCCAGATGCATTAAACTGAATCACGTGTTTTATTTGAGTTGAACTGGTTAATGGAGTGAAACACGTAGATGTTTTCTAATGGCCATGGCATCAGATAGACATTGCAATGCGATTGGCTGGTATTTTCACATTAGTATGTAAAGTATCTTAAATGAGCTTATTAGATTTAATAGTGTGAGTTGCTTTAGGATATGTAATGAAGCATGTTTTCTGAAATAAGTGTCTTTGAATGGTGCTGAATTAGTTTTACACCTGTGTTCAGGTGTTCATTCATCAGTCGTGAGTTCTCAGGTGTACATTGAGCACAGGTGAGCAGGTCGTAATGCATTAATGCATGTTTAGTGTGTTCAAATGCTTTAGGAAACGCCTCAGATAGGATGCAGGTGTTCTGTTATTTGCATTCTAATATTTCAGTGAGATTAATGTATGAAGGTGGGAAGTAAACAAACTTTACAGCTCCATATTAGTGCAGTTTCGTAATAATCCACATATTTGGAGGAGTGACAAATGTTTATATATATATTCACACACACACACACACATGCATATATATATATAATTTAGTTATTGCTTTGTAAAATTAATCCATGAAACAAAATAATTTAAAATGCAAATAAATATCATAATCCCTGATGCTTCCCTGACTATACTAACAAAAGCAAGAATACTTTTAATATTCTTTTTAATAATAATAGCCTATAGAATACATAGTGCCATGAATTAATGCAATTTGTTTTAAAATATTATTAATAGAACCATGAAAAACAAAAACGAAAAACAGAATTAATCAACAGTTCTGATTACTGTCCTAAAATAAATAAAAAATATGATCGACATTCTTTCAATAAATGTTCAGGCACACAGAAATACAGGTTCTTCTTGATCTACAATATTCTGTTCTCCTATAAATATAATAAATACCAAATATAATATAAATAATTATTTAAAATACATTTAGTATTAAAATATTTCATGTTTTGTTTATTTATTTAATTTATTAGAGAAAGCTAAGCATACACATTATAAAAATGACATTTAGGAATTTTTCTAGTAATTGCACGAGAATAAATCTGAATATTATTTTTTACTTTTAATTTAATATAGTTTTACTTAGACACACACACACACCTCTGGATGCAATAGACATAATTATGTATTTCTTGCATGCTTGATATCTATTTTTCTTATAACTGAATTTGGTGTTGTTTCTGAATTTCTTTATTGAAGGACTTTGGTTAAAGCAGAATATGAAGGCGTGATTGATCAAATTCACATTCATAAATAATTATGAAAAAAGAGGACGTTTTGTTGACTGAGCTTTGTTTGTGTTTGTTTGTTGCCTTGAAAATCTGAAATATTCCCAGGACAAATTCTTGCATTAATGACAAGACTCGAACATAATTTTAAAAACCTTCATAAACCTTATCTGTCTCTTAAACAGTCGTAAATTCGTTTTAGTCCCATTCTGTGTATTTGGTAAAGTTACGGTCCTTCTGGTCATTTTTTGATTTCATTTGAGAATTTCAGACCTGCAGCATTCACATTTACAACATGAACATTATTAATGATCTCAGAATCAATTAAAACATATTTGAATGTTAATGGCCTTTATATTTTAATCTGCAGAATTAGCAAACCTTATATAAAAAAATCATTATATACATCTTCATAAAATGACGAGCACGTGAAACATTCGATTATTAAAAGTCATTCTTTACAGAAAAAAACGAGAGAATTAAACATTTTAAAGGAGATAAAACATTTTAACTAAAAAAGTATAAATGAATATAATCCTTTATAATAATATTTTAAGAGATATATATATATATATATATGTGCAGCTTCTAAATATGTTCTCATAGATATTGTATAATCTAACAGACACTGCTGAGCGCAATTGTTTTAGCTGAAAAAAAATATCAAATGTAGATGTGTGTATTAAAATAATGCAACACAAGGCTGAGGTGAGCGCTACTGTTAATTAGAAACAGTAATGACGTCATCTCTCTCTAAAGCGGTCTGTGCAATAAATCTGATTTGTGATTTCTGCATGTCGCATTAAAAATGTGAAATCAGGCCCATTAAAGGCCTAAGGTTACAAACTGCTAGTATCTTTCTGATGATGGACGTCACTGTTCATGAATTTCTGAAAGAAATCTGCTGAATGATGCTGAATTCAAAATATCAATTCAAAGAACTATGATTTACTCTTTATGTTACGTTTATGTTGAATTGCTTCTACAGATGTTTTATAACGTGTTTTGCATTGCGAGAATTCCCTTCAGTTTGAATATGATGTAAAAGAATTAAATACTGAACCTTTACTGAATAACTGAACCTTTATAACAGCAAATGCACTGCTCTGACTTTATCTTAAATAGAGTTCTTATTCGGGATTCTGTTGTTTTCGTCTTAAATTACAGATGTAAACCTAAAAGTGCAAGCGATTTGCACAATTAAAATCCCAAATAAATTCAAAAAATGAGATGGAAACTCTTTTAAAATCCAAGAACAACCCGCGATTATTCAAACATCGCTTTTATGATGTTTAATGCTGTTTTAATGTTTATCATTTCGACGAACGTATCATTTATTTAGCCTTACAATGCACAGCTGCTGTATATTTGAGTATTTTATGTCATTTTATGCCTGGCACGGGTAATCTCACTCTCTCCTCGCGTTCGCGTTTATAGGGCGCGCGCGCACGCACAGGTTTGAAGAATTACACACGCCACACCGACACACCGACACAGACCAACCGGAGCTCGCGCTCGCGCTCGCGCTGTTTGGTTATTCAACATGGCGAGTCATGCATCTGCTCCAGACATGTGCGTCCTGTAACACACGTGAAGCATGTGTGCCTCAGTGTTTCAGTAAGGATTGAAGTTCTGCATCACTCAGTGCATGTGCTGCATGTGCATATCAGATGTTTAGAGAATGCACTTAAATACTGTATCTTATCTTCTTGTAATGTGAGAGTTACGAAAGAAAACATTTTAGCAAGTGCCATGATGCATCAAGCCATTATGTAATAAAAATCAGTTAATTGCATTAATAAAATGTGCAGTTTTCCCTGGCAACACACACACACAATCTGCTGCAATGGTCCTTTTTGCTGGGAGTGGATGCTCGCTTTGTGCCTCTCTCTCTCTCTCTGTCTCTCTCTCTCTCTCTCTGCCCCTCCTCTTCTGTTCTCTATCTCATTCTCTCGCGTTCAGTCCATCATTTTCACGTCTCTCGCGCTCGGCGCTTGTTTGCTGACGAACAAAAACGCGAAAGGATGTAAATGAATGAAAGGAAAGCGGCTCGCGCACGCAGAGCGCGAACAAAAGCAGTTGAGCCACAATGGAGGAGCGTTTAGCAGTGCGTGTGATGCTGCAGAGCCTCCTCTAACTTTCATCCTTCACTTTCATTTGAATCCGAAGACACGAGGACGCGGTGAGCATATTCTTCAAACCTGCATGTGCATTCGGAATGCGTTCTGTTGAACATTAAATCAAATGTTACTGCAATTTTTTTTTTACATATTTAGACGCTTAAACAGTTAAAATACCCAAATGCACGTGCGTTTATTCTTTTTGCACGTGTTGGATTGCTGAACACACTCTTGAACTTTCTGATTTTGAATGCAATTTGTTGTGCATTTTAAGTTAACTCCAAAAAAAACTATTTTAGGTAAAGATATGCAGTTGCATTCTCAGTTTTTTTTATGTTGCATTAATGGTTTCTTCGAAAGCAGTGTTTTCTGCTCTTTGCATTGAAACAAATATGCCATGCCATATGTCATATTCACAACCTGTGTATAAATGTACTTATAATAACGCATATAATGTTATGAAGGGGAGAACTGTGTGTCTGTGGCCCCTCGCTGCTCCCAGACTATATTGTCATGATAATGAGGAACAGCTCGTTGTTGAACTTGATGTTGACTTCTTTCTTCAGGCCTCATTTTTCTCGCTCACTTGTTTGTGGTGTTTTTTTCACACGGTTCTTCAGCGAGGAGTATTTGAGGAGAACAATAGACTGATGAATAATAGCGTTTCTGGATAAAAAGTGAAGATCTTTCATTAAAGAATCGGAGTTTTTAAAAAAATAAAAAAAGCCATTTTTATTTAGTCTTGAGCAGCTGTTTTATTTTTATTGTTTGCTGCTGATAATTTAGGTGATGCAACTTTTAACACTTTTAATGCATGCTGAAAATATGGAAGATTTCAGACACCTTTAGAACAAAAAGTATAAATAAGTACACACACACACACACACACACACGATTCATCATGAACGTGTCGTTTAGGAAGCGAAATTCTTCAGTTAACTCACAATGACTCTTCAAAGAGTGGCTTTCTTAATAGATGCTTCGATCATATTTAATAATCTGATGTGTGATACCTGCAGCAAATGCAAAATTTCTACAGATGCATTAACTTAACATGGATTTCTGTTCGATCCACATACTTTTATACGATATTTCGCTAAAGCACATCTGGATTATGCTTAGACTATTTTAGTAAATACAAAAGCATCTTTACTGGGAAAATGCCAGGAAATATTAACATCAATTTTATCATTTAAATTTAAATGGTTTGATGCCTGCTACATGTTAAAAATAAAATATCAAACAGTGTTTTAACCTGGAAATTTTCGCACATATACAAAACTGTATAAAACATTTAAAACGGCATTAAAACATCATAAAAGTCTTCTTTAAAAATAATAAATAAATTCCCGTAAATCGACACGTAAATCATTCTGTGAAATCGAAATGAAACGCAACATATTGTTCTGTTGATAACTGAAAGCAGTCCGCAGGAATGAAGCACAAGTAGAGAGAGAGAAAAACAGGACAAATGAGAAATCAGGCAAAAAAAGAAAGAAAGAAAGAAAGAAAAGACACTAAAAATAAATAAAACATAATAAGGTCTTTTTTTAGAAACGGCAGCAAAAACGAATTACATTTGCAGCTTAGAGAAGTGGATATTTTTATAAAAAAAATATTGGTTTATTTAAATACTTCGGTCTGTTTAATCTGAGTTAGTGTATTTTTATGGTATTACAGTTTTTTTCGATTGCTAAACGACAGTGAGCACAACTGGAGCTACACTCTAACTACTGTACAGTCTGCACTAGCAACAGTCACCTGAGCTCAACACTTCACATCACCTGCAAAACTCATTCCAAGCAACACAAGTCTTGGCTCAAAACATAGATAACACACACCGTCACTCGGAACACACCGAGAGGAAAAACACTAGCATCAAACACCAATACAGAAAATACTCACTTTTCATCTTTTAAACAGTGTCTTTTTCTCTCTCTATCGATTAAAAAGAGTCTGTTCTGGTGCGTTTCAATCTTTGTGAGGCTTTTGTAGAATCATAATTGATATAAACCGGTGACTCACTCACTTTTATTCTGGACTAATTTAAGATCTGAAGAGCTGTTTTTTGTGTGTGTGTGTGTGTGTGTGTGTGTGTGTGTGTGTGTGTGTGTGTGTCAATGACACTGTATGCAGTAAATGGAACATTCCTCCATGTAAACCAATACAAGTGGACCATTCCATTATTGCAAACCAGTGTGTGTGTGTGTGTGTGTGTGTGTGTGTGTGTGTGTGTGTGTGTGTGTGTGTGTGTGTGTGAGTGTGTGTCAATGACACTGTATGCAGTAAATGGAACATTCCTCCATGTAAACCAATACAAGTGGATCATTCCATTATTGCAAACCAGTGTGTGTGTGTGTGTGTGTGTATCTTTGATGAGGTGGTCTAAAATAGTTGAGCTAAATATAGCGCATTATGAAGAAGACTGGTTTAGTTAAAGGCCTCTAAACACACGTCAGGATCATAAATCATACTTTAGCCAATTATAAATAATGCTGATAATTGACTGAGAATCAGAGGCCTGTGTGTAAAATCAGAAATGAATCCGATTGCTCAGCATCATCCATTCAAATATTTCTGAGACTGATTGTCTGTTATTTTAGAGTTTGCCGGGATGAATTATATCTATATTCAGACACATTCAGAGTCTCGCAGTCATTGTCATTTGAAAAGCACATTCATTGTAGTGATTTTATTGTCATGGTAAGGAATGCTATTCATGGAGTGACTCTGGGCCTCTATGGAAATATGAAACAGGTTAAATGAATAACAGCATAGAAAATGAAAAAAGTAGCATCTGAAAGAGTTTGAGTATGGAGCATATGATGTTTAAAATATGTGTTTTTATAACACACATGTAGAGATACATCAGTTGTGTGTTTATGTATGCATTTATTGTTTATTTCTCCCCCAATTAATAAACCCACAAAAATAGATAAAAACATTGAATTATATGTTGTTAGAACATGAATGTAGGTATAAAGGAATAGCATTTTTAATTGTTCTTACTTTTCACTGCTGGTACGCTCTCCATATAACCATGTACGTGACAAATAAATATCTTGAATCTAGTTTTAAGTTATATATAAATATATATATAGGCCTGTGTGTGTATTATTCAGAAATGCAGGTTTTCTTACAGGGATTAGGGTGGTCTACAGCTTATATATTTTGTCCCCACTTAGAGAAATGAAAGACTTAAGTAGACTTGCGAGAAAGAGGCAGAGTCACAGGATGTGGGTTGGGCTTTTCATTTGTAATGAGGTCAGTTGCTTCTGCTCCATTAGATGCTGCTCTGAAGATTATCAGCATGTGTGTTTCATCTTTAGTTAGATGCTCAGGCCTGTCTGGCATTATTAAAAGACCAACTGAAGCCTTAACCAACTCTCTTTGGATTTGTAAAAGCATGTGGAGTGAACCAAATGATCCGAGCATCAGAAAGGAAGGTATGTCTGATGTAAATAGTTCATATTTATCTCTAATTGCATCCATGCAGGTGCAAAGCAAACACATGCAGATACAAGCTATGTTATGTTTTAATAGGGTACTATTTAAAGTATGTTGATCAGTTCATATAAATAATAAGCCAACATCTGAGCTCCACAAATATATAAATGCTATCAATTTTTATTGTTCTTGTTCCAACGCAAATCTATTCTGAGTTTGAGTTGCTGCACCTGTGTGTGTGTGTGTGTGTGTGTGTGTGCATGGTATATATGATTTATGATGAGGCCACAAATGTGTATAATGACATGGATACAACGTAAACGGTTTATGAGGACACTTCCTGTGTCCCCGTTAAACAAAAAGCTTAAAAACATATAAAACTCTTTTTTATGAAATTGAAAAATTGCCAGTAGTTTTTCTGCAAGGTGTAGGGCAATAGAAAATACAGTTTGTACAGTATAAAAACCATTACGCCTATAGAGCCCCGTAAACCACAAGTGGATGTGTGTGTGTGTCTGAGAGAGAGAGGGGTTTTATTAAATTGTCTAATGCTGATGAATAGAAATGAGGTTGGTTGAAGTCGATTTCTCTCAGTGAATTGTGAAGTGAATCGTGGTGAAACAGTCGTGCATGTGTCCGAGGCTCCTTTAACACGCACGGGTGAGTTTCTCTCTTTGGTTATCTAGCTGTATGAGTTTATGAAATATCATAAAGCTAGAGAACCGAAAGTAGAAACTAATCCCACTGACTTCATGAACCCAGAGACGGAGAGAGAAGACGGACTCGAGCGCGTTACAGAGGCTTTTGTGGAAGTGCACGGACAGAATACATGCCTAAAACTGAATTACAACAGAAATATGTGTGGAATCTGCTAATGAGGTTCAGGGAGCGCGTGTGTGCTATAACGTTTTGAGAGTAATGCAAAGTAAGATGGGATAATGTTTCATAACACGTGGACAAGGGAATTATATTCACGTTTCTGTAGAAACACTAGTAATGAGAGACTTTCTAGTTTGTTCTGGATCGGAATAATTATAATAATCATATTAATCTGATATCACACTCAGAAGAAAGGTACAAAAGCTGTCACTGGTGTGCACATTTGTATATAAAGGGCACCTTAAATGCACATATTAGTAACTAAAGGGTACAAAAGAGCTGCCCCAGTGACAGCCCACAGTTTGCATAAAAACATTTAAGTGTTTCTTGATATCCATAATATAGTCTTGAATTCCAGCTAGCAAAAACAAAATGTTTTGCTAACGTTCCCATTAAGTTATGAAAATGCAGTGATCTCTGAGCATTCAAAACGTCCAGTTTTTAAATGTTTAGAGAACGTTGCATTTTATGATTTCGCAAACGTTATGGAAATGTTGCATCCTAATATTCTCTGAAACAATTAGTAACATAAAAAAACGTTCCATGAATGCGGTACAAATAAAGGTTGTTTTTTTGTGCTAAAGTTTTGAAATAAGATTAAGAATATGGAAATGCAAGACTGACATCATTCATAAAAAACATTTAAGTGTTCCTCGGTATCCATGCTCTAATCCAAGCCAACAAAAATATATTCTAAGAATGTTTGTTTTTTTTACGTTCCTAGTAAGTTATGAAATTTTAATGTTCTCTGGACATTCAAAACATGCAGCTTTTTAAATGTTAATAATTTTGCAAACACATTCAGAGCATTTTGACACAAGTAACATTCAAAAAACCTTAGTCGTTCCATGAATGATGTGTAAATCACATTTCTGTTCTTGAGAACACTATTAAAGATCAGAGAACTCAGATCATTTTGTTAATGTCACTCAAAGAATGTTTGGTCATACATTTGACAGAAAGTTCCTTGTTAGCATGAAATAGCACATCAATGAATTCAGTGTTTAATGAATCCGAGAGAACATCCCATAATATACACAGAATATGAAAATGTATAATAATTTACACAACACAACTCTTGCATGTTTACCATATACTCTACATTAAAATGGTAACATGGTACCGTGGTATTATTATGATACTGGACTAGCAGCGTAGCTTTAAAATAAACCATGCATGAATGCATGTGTCCAGCTCAAGCTTACGCCGTTTTACACATCTGACAGCTGATTGCAGATTTATACTGTAAGGTGGAATGCAAATTGCACTTAAATTAGCTCTGAAATCTTCTTCCATGATAGTAATCAGCTTTAATTCAAGAGAGTGTCCGTGAGGAAGCATGACAGACATTATTGTATTGATGTATGCTATGTTATGTTGAAACATGATGTATTGCAAGCAAATATTAATATAGAAGCCTAATACGCATACGCACCAAGGGTTCAGTTCCTCTTTAAAGAGGAAGCATTATTCAATTTAAGAATTATTATTCATGCAACACACAGCCTGTGATAATAACATTAAAAAAAAGCACTGAGTACGACCGTAGTGTTGACTGTGAGTGATGTGGAATAGGATATGAAATATGATTTACTCTCTCTAATTTCAGCACGTTTTGAAAGTGTCTCACAGATGAGCTCTGCTTCAGGTAAACCCTCTTCAGTTTAATCTACTGCACAAAGCTCAAAACACACAGACAGCGATGTCTACTGAGCATCATACATTTTAATATGTGTTTCATAAAGACTAATATGATTTAGTTTTATTCACAGTACATTTCTAAAATAGAATTAGAATGTTAATGCATTTTATGTGTGTGTGTGTTGACCCATAGCAGAATCAGTCAGTAGAAACTAGTTTTGTGCTTTAAATAAATGCATAATGCCAGATTTATGGTTTATTTCATCGCTGATATGAATAAGACCTCCAAAAAATGGCAGAATGATCTCAGACCAGTGACTTATTTTAGTCATGTCTTTGCAGTTATGTTTATTTTAGTGTTAAAGAACATCAAAATCATAATTATTAAAATTCACGTCCACAGACGTCTCTTTCTAAATGCACAAGCAGCTTCACAAAAGACAGTGTTATTTTAGTGCTAAACAACAACAAACCTCCCAAATTCTTAATTCACATGCACCAATGATTTTTTTTCTGAATGCACACAGCTAAACTGAAAACAGTGTTACTTTAGTGTTAAATAAAAACAAACTCATAGTTATTCAAATGCATATCCACAAACGACTCTTTTTGAATGCACAGACAGCTTGACCTGAAAACAGTGTTATTTTAGCCTTAAAGAACAACAACAAAATACAATAATTATTAAAAATCACATGTCCACAAATGATTTTTTCTGAATGCACAAACTGAAATTTTGTTTTAGTTAAACCACAATAAAATTCATAATTATTCAAATGCACAAATGCAAAACCAACTAAACCAAAAACAGTGCTATTTTAGTGTTAATTAAAAAAAAGTAAAATGCAACTTTTCCAAATGCACAATCAACAAAATCTGAACAGTGTTAAAGAACAACAACAAAATTCACGTTCACAAACATCTCTTTCTGAATGCACAGCTAGCTACACAAAACAACACAGTGTTATTTTAGT
>NC_081766.1:889200-894200 GCF_963082965.1 Carassius carassius
AGAGGCATTTCTGAGCTGTCAGCACAGTTGAGACGGTGCCATATGGAAAGTGAAGCCGTAGGCCCCTCTTATGCGAATCCCTCACTGTAGAGACCAATGGGAGGGAGGGAGAGCGAAACACGGCCGCCTGATTGGAGGATGGAGCCTAATTAGTGCGTCTGCTTAGCGAGTGGCACCAGAAACCCCAATATTAGTGAGCTTTAGAAATCATTTACAATGGCTGTTGTGATTGCAGTTATCATGATCCAGAAGCAAAAACCCCTAGAGAAGCATGTTATCACTTAATGAAGGATTCAGTTGTGTTTCACTGTAGTATTCAGATGTTTCTCCTTAAAAAGACATAAAAATAAGCCTAAATGGGTCAATAGTTGTTATACAGTAAGAAGCATGGGATGCACACTTAATCACACACACACACACACACACACACACACACACATATGGCGAATAAATAAATAAATAAATTGAATAAATATATGTGCTGCAGATTTTAGAGTAATTTCACAGCTGTACTGTAAAATTAAAATATTATTACATATTATCAAGCACTAGATTAGATTTATAGATTTACTAGATGATACAGTAAAATAATACCACAGTCATATTTCTTATTTTGTTACTTTTTTTGTAGTAATAGAATAATAATACACATAATCATATGAAATAAATATAATTCTCATTCGAATAATTTTGATCAACTTTTCTCTAAATCATGCAGCCCTAGTTCAATCTGAGATCACTTTCATTTCAAACTATTAAAATAAATGACTTGGAATGAACTGGTTTTAAATTAGTTTCTAATTCCGTCGCTTCACGTTTATTTTTAGAAGCGAAGCTGTCAGAAATGTAGGACAGAAACTGTCTGTTTTTCGCTCCCCTTGTGGAAACACACAGACTTTGAAGAGCTCCTGCAGGTTTGAGGATAGAGACACAACTCAGAGCAAGCATCCACTTTATACATCAGTAAGAGTAAAAGCAAACTTCAAGGTCCCTGTTTCTCATGTTGTGTTAGAAAATACAACTACATGAGCCACAATCACAGCTGCAGTAAAATAGCCAAGTGAAAACTTTGGGCGTATTCCAACTTTAAAACTGAGTTTTAGAGTTTTGAACATCACTAACACTAATATACAATATTAATAGCATGTCAATCTGAAAACTGGAAAATTCAGCTTTGCATCGCAGGAATAAATTATATCTTAAAATATATTCACATAGAAAACAGTTACTTTAAATAGTAATAATATATCACAAGTTTACAGTTTTTACTGTATTTTTGATTAAATAAATGGAGAATTGGTGAGCAGAAGAGAAATTCAAAAACTCTTCTTTTGAACAGTAGTGCACACTGAAAAATCGAAATATCTCTTATATAGAGTAAAATAGCTTTTCTGTAAATTCAGTAAAATTCAGCGTTGCATCACAGAAATAAATTACATTTTAAAATACATATTAAAAAAAATACACTTATTTGAAATGGTAATAATATTTCACAATATTATTGTTTTACTGTATTTTTTATCAAATAAATGCAACCTTGATGAGCAATAAAATAATAAAAAGTTTTTCTTCCGAAACTTTTTTTTTTTTTTGTAACAGTAGTGCACATTGATAAACATGAATATGTTATGAATATATTATATATTTAAATTAAAGCCGCAGTAAAATAGCCAGGTGGATATCATATGCATGAAAGCATTTCAACTTTAACACTTAGTTTAGAGGTATAAAACATCACTAATAATAATATGCAATACTAAAAGCAGTAATAATAGTGATGCATGACTTTGCATGACTTGCAATGCTGAAGATGATTGTGTGCATCATGTCGGTTTGTCTGTGCTGGTGTTTGTGTGATTTGCACTTGAACATGAGGGTTTGGGGCTCATGTCTGGGGTGTTTTAGGGGAGGAGGGCATCTGTCTGGTTTGAATGAGACCCATTAAAAGCATCCACATGTCTGAGTGTGTGTGTGTGTGTGTGTGTGTTAATGTGGGGGTCACCAGCACAGAATGGTGTCTGGATCGGTGCGCATATGTCGTTCAGTCTGAACAGATGCAGAGACAGGCAGACATGCAAATGACTCGACAAGCCCCGCCTCTCGAGAAACACACGCTAAATTAAGCGCATCACGCAAAAACGGCCGGGGAAAGTGTTCGCCAGACATGACACACATGCACAAAACACACTAAAAAGTAGTGATGTCACTGTATTCTCCTGAGTACGACAGCAGCCGATCAGAACAGAGCAGGAACAGGAAGTCAGATGAGAGATGCTGACGTCACCCTTTATGTGCTGAAAAGGAAGTAGAAACGGTAGAAACTAAAAGAGGCATTTAGAGAGTCTGGAATAAAAATAATAATACATTTTAGTTGTGACAAATGTTGAAAGTGGAAAAACGACAACAAAACTAATCTGAACGTCAATATGAAGCTGAACGCTCTTTCCGAGCTGCTCTTGAACCGTGGGAACGTGGTGTCCGTCTGAATGCCAGCGCAGGTGAAGAAGGACCCGAGAGGTCAAGGTTGAAGCCCGTCTGGGCGGCTGATTAATAAGCAGCGAGGGTCTGTTCACGCTTCTTTTATGTGATTCTGGTCTGAAGAGTGCTTTAGACGTCTGAGTCCTTCTCTCTTTTGTTTCTGAAGTGACACGCTCTTATAAGCAAACGTCACTCAGCTGATGTTTATCTGGGCAAGCCCATGGAATTCTGGGAAGACTCGTTATATTCCTGTCTTTAATCGTTCTGGGCTTTCTTCTCATTTCTGGTGAAATTCTGTTTTGGAGCACAGGTCATTTTCACCTCCAAAAAAAAAAATAACAATAATTTTTTAAGGTGACATTATTTTTATGACAATTAGGCACAATTTACCCTTAAATTCTCATTAAAGGAGAATTAAACTAATATTGCAAATTACAATAATTATATAGTTTTACATAGTTTCTTCCCAACTGTATATATATTGTTTAATATTTAATATCTAAACCATTAATTCACTCTAATATTTACATAATAATAATAATGTAATTCTACTCAAATGAGACTACTGCATATTAATGATAATAATAGTAAAAAAAAATGGCACTATTATTTAAACTGTATGATGTTTACATTATTAATTTACATTAATATTTAAATATTATTTATCTGTATTTTCAATAATAATATTAAAAAAACAAGGACATTATTATGTAAATATTTACGTTATTCATTTACATTGATATTCACATAATAATCATATTATTTTTCATACTACTTTCATTCTACTCTGAGACTACTATATTATTAATTATTTAATAATAACAATAATATACCGAAAATAATGGCATAATTTCTTTAAGTGTATTCATTTACATTTATATTTACATAATATTATTTTCATAGTAATTTCATTCTACTGTAATAAAACTACTGTATTATTATTATTATTAATAATATAGTCAAATTATTCTTATTTTTATAACTACAATATTTACATTATTAATTTACTTGAATATTTACATATATAATTTATCATACTAGTTTCATTCTAGTGTGACAATAGCAATAATTGTAAAATGCTTACAATGTTTACATAGTTTTTTTTATTATTTTGAATTAAATAAAAATCTGCCATTTTTACTCGGAGTATTACTGTAAATTACTGTATTACAATAATGTGTTTCTAATGAGAATAATGAGAATAACTAATAAATGGACTTATAAAGTCCAGGTGCATTGCAGTAATAATGAATATAATGATAAAATTACTTAATTTATTAAAAAAGTTAATCTGGAAAAATATATAAAATATGTATACATGTGTGTGCATATACGTATATATTTTTTTATTCATAAATTCTAAATATAAAAAAATATAATATATATATATATATATATGTGTGTGTGTGTTTTATATATATATATATATATATATATATATATATATATATATATATATATATATATATATATATATATATATATATATGATTATTAAATAATAGATATTTTTAAATATATATACAGATTTGTATACGTATGTTTGCATGTATAATATTTTTAGTAACAAATGTATATACATATCAGATATTATTATTCTTTTAAATTTACATATCAATTAATATGTATGTATATTCAAATTTATGCATGTAATATTATATGTAAATTAATTATATATCCATATACATGTTATATAATTCTATTAATATAAATAAATATTGAATATTTTATTAATAAAAATATATATTTTTTATTTATATATACACACATATGCATACACATATGTGGTTTATTTATAAATATATAAAAATAATAATATTATTAAATATAATTTTTAATTTAAATATATAATATAAAATGAAATGTAACATATATATGTATATGTATTACAATGTATGTATTATAAAAAAAATTATATAAAGTTGCATCTAAATAAAAAATGTACTGTTTTATTCACTATTTGTGTTTATTTTTATGTTTATGGTGTGACTTGCATGTTAACTTGCTTGTAAAATGGCAATATACGTTTGAATGATGATTACCACAATAAATGATAAATATGCACATTGTCTCTCGCTGCTGCGGCTGATTTCAGCTCCTGAAGTTTTGAGAAAGTTTAAAGGTGTGCAGAAGAAGTCGCTGATCTGTTGGGCTGAATGAGGCTCAGTTTCTGCTTTCTCATCGCTACATTATATTTGGAAGCAGATGAGCACCTGCTTTTACCGTCAGGCATATGGACCGGACAGCTAAGGACAAACCCTGGGGTCCTTGTCTCAGTGGTGGGAGGACACTAGTGAACTGCATACTGTCTGCGGTTTCTCAAGAATAGCATGTGGAAGTATGCAATTAATGACAATAGGCTTTAGCACTGTTGTAACATGATCCCATTAAAAATGTTTATTTAGTCATTTTGAGTAATAATGTAATATAGCTGTCTGACCTAATAGTATATGCTACCGTATTTACAGTTTGGGAACCGTAAAATGCTTTTATTTGATTAAAAAAAAAACTACTATAGTGAA